>NW_025959331.1:0-40919 GCF_023159225.1 Perognathus longimembris pacificus | reverse complement strand
AATTCTCTACCTAGCATAAATTCTAAACAGTACCAGATTTTGGGATTATTTTGGGGGGGGAGCAAATAAGGCAGACTTGCCCTGTATCCTCATGGAGTTTCTAGTTCCATGAAGATGACACCAAATGTTAATTTGAAAAGGACTTTCCCTGTGGGATAAGCAAAATCAAGAGGAGTACATTTTGGAGCATATAACCTAAATCTATGAAATGTTTACAATATGGGAAGTTGTTTAAATGGTTTGGTGGTAGAGAAAGAAAACTATACTTATGTTTCAGAAATTCATATAGAAGAAAATATGGCTCCTGAGAAAATCTGTAGGAATGGATACAACGTTTGTTGGTTGCCTTTTGAATTTCTAAGAATTGATGGATAGGTAGATAAAGGTACACTGGTAGCTGATCTGCTGATATTCCAAATGAAAGAAACATGATATTTTTTTTCTTGTTCATGGGGCTTGAACTCTGGGCCTGGGCTCTGTCCCTGAGCTCTTCAGCTCTACCACCTGAGCCACTTTCTAAACATGATTTTTAATATAGAATGGACAGCCTGTTCTATATGATGATAGTCTATTCTATTCTATGAATAGTGAGATTAAAGTTGAGAACTTCTTGTGTGGAGTGTTTAACAGCTACAGGTAAAAAGTGAGACTAGAAGCCATCTGGTGGTGGCTCAGTTATAATTCTAGCTTCCTAGGAGATTGCAATCTGAAGGTTGAGATTCAAAGAAAGCCTAGGCAGGAATTTCCATGAGTCTCTCACCTTCAATAGCCACCAAAAAGCCAAAGTAGAGCTGTGGCTCAAGTGATAGAAAGCCAGCCTTGAGCAAAAAAGTTAAGGGGCATTGCCCAGGCCCTGAGTTCAAGCCCTAGTATGAGCATACACAGAAAGTAGATACTTCTTAAGGTATCCTCTATACTTATGAAATGACTATTTACAAAATGGGAGTAAATGCCAACAAGCGCAAGTACCCCTCATTCCCAAGTGTGAGAAGTACAGATCCTGGTGATGGATTGAGGTCGCCCCAGTATGGTGATGGACGTAAATGGTCACGCTTGCTTTGAGATAGAGCATTCTTCCCCCTGGTGTCAGAGCCTTTGTGTTCCTTTGCTAATCCAGTGGATTTGAGCATATAAAACTCCATGTCTTGCTGTATACATTTTCAATGATATAGAGAACAGAAACAGTTTTACCTTAAGAAACTTGAATAAGCAACTTGAGATGGTGAATGTTATGGAAATGAAAATGGCAGATATTCTCCACTTCCTGTGACACAGAACAAGGCACAGTGATGAGGGTGCCCCCACGAATGTCCCCAGTAAGTCTTTCTGAGGCCTAATGAATCCAACAGGCTGGACATGACATGCTCAGTGACTTTTCTGCTGAGAGTGGACAAGGACAAGTTGCCTTTTGAAGGGGTGTTCTTGTTCTCTTTTGTCTGCCTTGTTTACAAATGAAGAAGCTAATTCTTCCAATTCTTGCTCTGTGATGCTTGGCTTGGAACTTGAGGCCTTTTCCTTGCTTCATTTAAACCACTCCTCCAGTTCCTTTTTTTTTTTTTTTTTTTTTGGCTTTTGAGTTATCTTTGGATAGTCTTTTGGGCTGGCCAGCCCTCCCCTTCCTCTATCTCTTCCACCTTTCTCCCTTTTCCTCTGCCCTTTTCACTCTTCTTCCCCTTTAACTCCTCCTCCCCTCCCTCCCCTGCTTTTCATTTGATCAGGTGGTCTCAAGACTGTGCTCCTCCCTACCTCTGTTCCCCAGTATCTGGGAAACAGAAGTGTGCCACGATGTCTGGCTTCCTTTCCCTTTCTCACTGTAGTAATTCCGTTGGTAATTATGTAAAAGGATACCAATACTATATGGAATTTCAATTCACTGTACCTTATTCGATGTGTGGGAGCAAGCATTCTTTCAAGGCCACAGTCTGCTCTGCTTCTGATTGCTTTGTAAGGGTGTAAAATCAACACTGTGACATGACCAAAATGGAAGCCATCAAAGACCTATCATGAAAAATTGTTTGGGTGCCCTCCTTACCATGTTAGAGACTTTCTGGGGTGGTTTGGTGGAAGTGGAGAATGTGAAAACTGTTTATGGATGACTCTGAGCTGCAGGCTGAAACCTGAAACCCAGGATATGACTGGCTACACCTAGAAGCATTGCTACCTAACCTGGCTTGCCAAGATGGGTGAAGTTTGGTGGGGTGGTTTAAAGTGCCATGGAATTTCACAATGCCCCCATCCCTCCCCAATTTGTGTTAACAATGGTGATTCTTACGTGGAGATAGGAGGAACTGAGCTAAATAGGAGTTCACTGCTCCACCAGTTTCTTCCCAATTGAATTGCGAGCTATCCCTTGTCTTCTTTGGTGATGGACAAAATCAGTAGAGAAAGCAAATAGTTTCTCCAACCCATCAGCTCTAAGATACCTGAAATGCAGTCAATGTTGCACTTGTGTATAGTAGATACGGCCACAGCCATGAACTTTGGGCTAGTATTCCAACAGCTAGAATAAGTGGAATTAATACTGTCATTCAACTTACTGTGGAACTTCTTCCCCTCAAAATTTGGAATTTCTATGAGTACAGGATAATTTGGAATTACGATGACACTTCTGACGTCATTGCATCCAGAGATGTCACTGCCTCTTCAGTTGAAGGCCTTATTCTCTTCACGAATGGTAGTTGAAATGTATTCATTTCCCTTCATAATGTGTTCCTTACATTGATCACTAGATTCATGCAGTTTTTGTTATAAGGGCATACTTATAGGCTTTGACACCTAAAATGTAAAAAAAAAATTATAATTTCAATTTATAGGCGTTCTGGTCTTCATTATGGACATGAAGCTTTAATTCTTGTATTTAAAATATATTCACACGTTATAAAATACAATGATCATATTTACTCTAATTGAGTAAATTGTAGCAAGCTCTGGCTTGTACATTATGGTATAACTGGGAGTCAGAATATATGTCTAGATAGTCTTCTTTGTTATCGGTTCCTCTCGCCTCTTCTCCCACTTTTCTCACCTCTTTTCCTCCTCTTCCTTCTCCCTTTTCTTCCAAAAGAGCTCAATGTTCCTCACTGAAAGTGAGGAACATATTCCTTAATCTGTTAGCACTAGAAAGTTGGGGAAATGCACAATGTAACCCACTGTGATATACATCACAAACATCAACATCTCTCACCCCATCCGTCTGCCTTAAAGTCTGAGATTTTTTAAAGCCTTTAAGTCATCCCAGTTTTTGACATGTTTCTGTGCATTTTTTCATTTTTCTTTGTGCTTTTTTACTTTTTGGTGCCTGCACCAGGGCTTGTACACAGGTCCTGAGTGCTATCCCTTAGCCTTTGCACTCAAGGATAGTGGTCTACCACTTGAACCACAGCTCTGTTTCCTGATTTTTTGGTGATTAATTGTAGATAAGAGACTTTCTGGTGCATGCTTTCTTTGAACCTTGATTCTCAGAAATCATTCTCTTGAGGATTACAGACATGAGCCACTGGCACCTTGCTCCTTTGAGCTTTTATTCTTCACACATACGCACATAGAGTCTTGTCAACAAGTTGCTGCTGCCATTAACTTTTTAATATAGTTATTGTTAACACTAGAGTTTTGTTGAGCAGTTAATGTTTAGCTGGCCAAATAGTATCTGCAACATAACTTTCCCCCAAATTACAATGTCCCTTAGTATCTGAAGTGGGTTGGCTCTACAACCCATGTGGCTAATGAAGTTCTTTTGATATAAAACAGTATAATACTTGCATATAAACTACAAACATCCTTCATATACTTTGTCTTCTCTAGATTGCTTACAGTAAGTAATATAATTGAAATAATATGTAGCTAGATTTTATACCATGTTATAGGGCATTATGACAAGAAAACAGTGTGAATGTGTTTTAGTACAGATGCACTGCTTTTCCCTTAAAGATGTACAATCTGTAATTGGTTGAATTTGCATATGCAGAGTATTTATTTGTGCATTATTTATAGAAACTATGCTGTAAGAAAGTTGGTCTTTGGTTAAAATGATGATGGTTCTATGTTGAAACTGAAATGGACACCATGAGGAGACTGTGAGTTTTGTGTCTGCATTTAAATGACAGGCAAGATCTTGAGAAATTACTAATATTGTAGCCAATATTGACTGAGAAATCCAATGCATTTCACAGAGAGAGTGTAAATCTGGCCACATTGTAACGAGTACAACAGAAGGAAAATTGAAAGACTATCTTGTTCCCATTGAAATGAATGTCCACTGTCATCAGGTGTTTGAGCAGGGAGTTGTGGATAGCTCTTTGGCCAAGCAAAGCACATTTTATACGTGTCTGGTAGGACATGCAATAGAATGACACAGCAGCTCTACAAGCTATTGAGCTTTGTTGAGTGATAGTTTTCCCTTCCGTATATCGTTTCAAACTATGGGCTTCAAGGAAGTCTGCAACATAAAAATGACTTTTTGTTTTGACAGACCTGGGGCTTGAACTCAGGGCCTGGGCACTGAGTATCTTTTGCTCAAGGCTGGCACTCAGCTCTACTCTGAACTATCTGGTGGTTGGAGCTTAGTGTCTTGTAGACTTTTCCTGCCCAGGCTTGCTTTGAACTGTGATCCTCAGATCTCATTTCTGAATAGCTAGGATTGTAGGCATAGGCCACCAGTACCTGACTTCCCGACTTCCTGAATTTTGCTCCTCTGTCCTCTGTCCTCCTCCTCAGGCCCCCTTCCTTCCTTCCTCCTCCTTTTTTCACCTTTCTTCTTTTTTCCCCTTCCTCCTCCTTTTTTCATCTTTCTTCTTTTTTCCCCTTTTCTTCATTGCTTTGCTTTCTGAGAGAATTCAATGATCAGCCAACCATGAAATGGGAAAGTGGACCAAATAAGGCTGGATAATTTATTTGAGCCAAACAGAGGTATTATAATCTATTAAAAATATTTAGCCAAACACACTGTATTCGTGACTTTATCTCATAACCCTGCAGATTGTCTGGTAGTTGCCCAGGACCTGAGGCAGGAAGGCGGACCCATGTGCCTGAACTTTCCAGTCATGTCTTTGCAACTGGTAGTTTTTAATAAAAGAAAAACTCTAACATTGTGAAATTACATCAGTGAAGAAACCATAGCTTTTTATGTTCTTGTATATGCTTTTCTTCTGTGCAATGTTATTCAATGCCCTAAATTTCAGCTACTTTTGAGATATTTTCTTGAATATTGAGATTAGTCTGGAAATCAGGCTAGGAATAAATGAAATGCTGGTGTGGTAATAAAATTTATGTTACCATTTTATGAATATGAAATGTCTAATTGTTATAACACAAGGTATCTTTGGATTAAGAAGTCTAGGACATTTTATTCTTTTACACCTTTTTTTTAAAGCAGGAAAACCTTTGCTTCTACCATCAGTCTTGAAGCAGAAATCCCAGAAAAAAGAATTTTATAATCAGTCACAAAGAATTCCTACACGCATCATGTATCCCTTCCTCATCATTTCCCATTTCTTAGGAGTCTCCACATTGTTTAATTGTAATCATGTGCAACTAGCATTTTAAAGCTTCACACTGCTTTCACATTTATGGGATATGATGAGAAGATTAAGAATGGTTGAAACTCAAGAGTAAATACAGGAAACTTAAGAGTAGATGTAGAAATGTGACTCCACCAGGCTTTCATGGAGCACACATTACCCCAGTGGGCTTCATGTTGTGGCCATCCATGTATAGAAGAACAAACTAGAAGGTGCACTCTCCCAAACAACCCTCATTCTAGTCAGGCCCCTCTCCTGTACTCTGCTTTGCAATTCTGTAGCAGGAATCTAAACTCTGGTTTCCTTCCATTGCATTGGTGTTGTTTGACCTGACTTTCCCTCAGCTTGGAACTTACGCATATGGGACTCAGGTGGCAGGGCCCTGCCTTTCCAGGGCCTGCACTTAGTATTCAATCTATTGTGGAGCAGAGGGATGTTCATGACCCATAGCAAAACACCTCCCACGTCCCATAAAGTGACATGTTGTTTCTATTAAGGGATCATTTTCTTAAGTGAAATCATGACCAGTCATGATGGCATGGAAGTATACAGAGGCCAAGTGACTATGTGTTACTTTAATTACCAAAGAAGTAACTATTATGATTCCATAATGGTTCAAAGAAGAATTTTAAGACTGAAACAGTGGTTTTATTGTTTCTTTAGTTCAGAAGTAATTGAAATGGAATATGTAAATAGAGTCAAAGTGGACTTTTCCAAGTGAGAAAGAGAAGCCAATTGCACTTCGAAAGAAACTATATGACTATAGCAAGAAAGACATCGCCAATTAACAAATATTTATTTTCCTTTGCTATTCTCTGCTATTTATCCTGTTACATAGTAGTGGAATGAATTAGGAAGAGAGTGATGTAGAGTGCATGGTTTTCCATTGCAACACAAACTCTATCTATCTATCTATCTATCTATCTATCTATCTATCTACCTACCTACCTACCTACCTACCTATATTTTTGCTGTTCCCGGGGTTTGAACTCAGGCTTGGACACAGTCCCTGAGCTTTTTTTTGCTTAAGGCTAGCACTCTGTCACTTGAGCAATAGCTCTACTTCCAGCTTTTTGGTGGTTAATTGAAGAGAAGAGTCTCACAGAGTTTTCCTGTCCAGGCTGGGTTAGAACCTCGATCCTCAGATCTCAGCCTCCTGAATAGCTAGGATTACTGGCTACAGCCACTGGCTTGCAGCTTACTTTCCCTATAGTCTTAAACTATATAGGAATCAACTCTTTGGTAAGCTTTTTTCCATTTTTATGTTTATATTACTAATGATTATTTTGTCTCTATTTCCCTGTCTTATGATTATTTAATTATAAGACAATTGTTTATTTTTTATTTGATTAGTTATTTAAAGGACGGGTCTTTGGGGCTTTATATCATAGGATCCAAAGGTAGCACTAATGTCTGTGAACCTTAAAATTATACTACCACTTTTTTGATGACCAAAGCTCATTAGAAACTGGAGCCTGTGGCTCAGGCCTGTAATCCCAGATCCTCATGAGTTTGGAGGATTGTGCTTTGAAACCCGCCCTGGGCAGGGAAGTCCATGACATCCATCCTCCATGAACCACCAAAGTACCAGAAATTGTGCTATTTCTCATGGGGTAGCAGGCCAGTATGGAGTGACAAAGCTAAGGGACATAGCCCAGTCTCTGAGTTCAATTTTCAGTGCTGGCTCAAAAACCAAAACCCCACCAAAACACAACTGACCTGAAAGACTCTAGTCCCTGTGCGTAGGAACTAATAATTTGTCCTACTACTGTGAAGGGAAGAGCTTCTGAGTTCTTACAAAAACTATCTTTAAGTATTTGTGCAAAGGAGTTGATATTTGACAAAGCAGTTTATGAATATGGCCCATCTTAACCCACCTCACCCCTTTCAACATTCTTGCCCCTCCTTCCTCTGCCCAGCCCTTCCGTTTTCTTACTTTTGTAGTATGTACAATGAATTCTTCACTACAATTCCCCCCTTCCACTTCATTTGTCTCCCGCTCTCCCCTTGCCCCCACTTGATGAGTTGCTGTTTTTCACCCTTATGCTTTGGGAAGTAATGATAAGCACCACCCCCCCGCCGCCAGTACTTCCTCAGAACTTTCTAGATTCCTAAGAGTGGTCATTGTAAATGTCTAACACAAGAATAAATAGGATAGCAAGATATGAGAGGGTTAAAGACATGCTTTAATCATAATCTTTGTGATTCGAGTAAAGAAATGTTGTTGAATAAAGACACTGCACATTCCTGTTGGATATTTCTCACAGAGTGAACACAGTGCTGTCCCAACTCTTTTACTATATTTAAGTTTTTGGCTCATCACTGGTATTTGTTTCATAATCTAACAAAAAGATCACGTGTCTCTTGCTAGCAAAAGCTGCAGAGGAGGGAATGCTTATTCTATGAGTAGAGAGAGAAGGAAGGCTGGAGAGATGTTTGTGCTTGTGGAGAAGCTTATTTATTTTTTTTAATAAACGCAGGCCATGTTTGCCACCTCCCGAATTTTGCGCTACTCTTTTCGCTGTCCTAGCTTTGACTTAGTTTGTTTTATGTTCTCGTTTGGTTAGTTCCTTGAACATCCCATCTAATTTACATCTTATTCATTTTTGTGTTGCAGCTTCTGACAACTGTCTTGAGTCCACACTTCTCTAGATTTTTATACCTAGCAGCCATTTGGCTTCTACTTTTCCTGATCTCTCTCTTCCTCTCTCACTACCTGTGCCTAATGTTGAGGTTATAGTATCCAAAATAGCTCAGGCCTCAGCCACCTTGGTGTGTTCATGCTATCTGTCCCTACCTGCCTCAGTGTCTGTACCTTTTGGCTGGTTTCACTCAGATTATGGCCAGAGAATGGCTGAAGTAAATAACAGGAAGGAAGAAAGGAAATGTATGGTGATTAGCAGTTCTTTGAGGGAAATGTTTACCTTTATTCACAAACAGTGTATGTGTTGGTAGTTTTCCTATTGCCAGAGAAAGAGAGTGTTGATTCTAAATGTTAGTTTTTAACATGAGAATCTTAAGCATTATATGTTATAACTCTCAGAAATGTTAGGTGTTTCAGAATCATTAAAAAATATTTATTGTCTTTTTTCTCCTTTATTGTCAAAGTGAAGTACAGAGGGGTTACAGTTTCATATATAATGCAGTGAGTACATTTCTTGTCAAATATGTTAGCTCCTCCTCCCCTCCACATGCCTACCTCTTCCCTCCTGCTTCCCCTTCCACCCACGAGTTGTACGGTTGGTTTACACCAAATGGTTTTGTGAGTATTGTGTTTGGAGTTGTTTGTATTTTTATCCTTTGTCTATTGATTTTGATATTTACTTTCTCTTCCCTAGCTCTAATACACGTATATACAGTATCCAGGGTGCTCAGATGAGATACAGTGATAGTGGGGGTAAAACCACAGGAAGGGAATACGAGAGAAAATAAAAAGGGTACGGATTCATATCGCATGTTGAAAATAATTACAATAATGATATACCACTTGTTTTCATAACATGGAGCTCATTTCACTTAGCATCATCTTAAGTGTCCATAAGGGCATAGCTATTGGGCTATTATGACTTCGGCTTTGACTAGCCTAAACATGTACTAATTATTCCAAAAAAAATTTACTATGTGAAGTGAGCCAGACCTAAAGAAACATAGACTGTATTGTTTTCCTCATAGGAAAAACATTTTTTTTTCTTATTTATTGTCAAAGTGATGTACAGAGAGGTTACAGTTGCATATGTTAGGCATTGGATACATTTCTTATACTGTTTGTTACCTCCTCCCTCACTTACCCTCCCCTCCCCCTGCCCCTCTCCCCCCAGAGTTGTTCACTTGGCTTACACCAAACAGTTTTGAAAGCATTGCCTTTGTAGTCGTTTGTCTTTTTATCTTGTATCTCTCGGTTTTGGTATTCCCTTTCACTTTCCTAATTCTAATACCAGTATATACAGTTTCCAAAGTACTCAAATAAGATAAACTGATAGTGAAGGTACAACCGCAGGAAGGGGATACAAGAGCATCATCAACAGTAGAAGCTACAGTTACACATGGCATGTTGAAAGTAATTACAGCAGTGATATAACAGTTGTTTCCATAAAATGGAGGTTGTTTCACTTAGCCTCATCTTATGTGTTCATAAGAGTATTGCTGTTGGGCTCTTGTGATCCTCTGCTGTGACTAGCCTAAACCTGAGCTAACTATTCCCTATGAGAATAGGGAATCCTATTCATAGCATAGAATCCATGTTTCTTTGGGTCTGGCTCACTTCACTTAGGATAATTTTTTCCAAGTCCTTTCGTTTCCTTACAAATGCGGCAATGTCATTCTTTGAGACAGAGGTATGAAATTCCATTGTGTATATGTACCACATTTTCCTGATCCATTCATCTACTGAGCGTTACTGGGTGGGATCCATATTTTAGCTATGCCAAATTGTGCTGTGATGAATATTGTTGTGCTGGTGGCTTTTGTGTGTTCTTCTCTGTGGTCTTTGGGTAGATGCCAAATGTGGGGCTGCTGGATCATAAGGGAGCTCTATGTTTACCTTCTGAGAAATCTCCATACCACTTGCTAGAGTGGCTGAACAAGTTTACATTCCCACCAACGATGAAGTAGGGTTCCCTTTTGTCCACATCCCCTCCAACATTTATTATTGTTAGTTTTCTTGATATAGGTCATTCTTACTGGGGTGAGATGGAATCTCAGTGTTGTTTTGATTTGCCTTTCTTTTATGGCCAGAGATGTAGAGCACTTTTTCATATGACTCTTGGCCATTCTCATTTCCTCATCAGAGAAGTCTCTTTGTAAGTCTTTAGCCCACTTGTTGAGGGGGCTGTTGGTTCTTTGCGGTTTTGTTTTGGAGGAATTTAATTTTTTGTAGTTCTGCATATATTTTAGATATGAGGTCTTTGTTCATTGTATGGCTGATAAAGATCTTTTCCCAATCTGTAGGCTTTCCATTCATCTTGTGAGCTATGTCCTTTGCCCTGCAGAAGCTCAGCAATTTGATGCAATCCCATTTGCTCGTCCTTTTTGTGATTTGTAGCATTTATGGCTCTTTGTTAAGGAAGGTCTGTCCTGTGCCAAGGAGCCCAAGTGTTTCTCCTACTTCTTTTAGTGCTTTCAAGGTATCTGTTATAATTTCAAGATCTTTGATCCATGTGGAATTGATTTTGGTGCAGGATGATATATAAGGATCTAATTTTGCTTTGTTGTGGGTGTTGAACCAGTTTTGCCATCACCATTTGTTAAAGAGGCTATCTTTCTTCCATCGTATTTTTTTAGCTCCTCTATCAAAGATTAAGGGGGCTTAGTTCTGTGTGTTCACTGCTGGATCTTCAATTCTGTTCCATTGGTCTTCAGGCCTGTTCCATTGCCAATTCCAAGCTGTTTTTATAGCTATAGCTTTATAATACAGCTTGAAGTTTGGTATTGTAATTCCTCCGGCATTGTTCTTTCTGCTTAGGATTGTTTTTGCTAGTCGGGGGGTCATTTATTTTTCCATATAAATTTCTGGATTGCTTCCTCAATTTCATTAAAAAATGGTGTTGGGATATTAGTGGGTATTGCATGGAATTTGTAGATAGCTTTTGGCAATATTGCCATTTTGACTATATTAATCTTCCCAATCGAGGAGCATGGGAGGTTTTTCCATTTCCTTAGTTCTTTTTTTTTTTTTCAAATTTTTATTATCAAAGTGATGTACAGAAAGGTTACAGTTTCATATTTTAGGCACTGGATACATTTCTTGTACAGTTTGTTACCTTGTCCCTCATACCCCTCTCCCTCCTCCCCCTTTCCTTTCCCCCCCCCACGGAGATGTTCAGTTCACTTACACCAAACAGTCTAATCATAGAGGTCTTTCACTTCTTTGGTTAAGGTTATTTCTAGGTATTTTATGTTTTTGAGACTATTGCAAAGGGAGTTGCTTTCCTGACTTCAGCCTCTGTCTTCGTGTTATTAGCATATAGAAAGGCTGTTGATTTTCGAGGGTTTATTTTATATCCTGCAACTTTGCCAAAGTTTTGGATCTGCTCTAGTAGATAGGGAGTAGAGTCTATGGTGTTCGTTAGGTATAGGATCATGTAATCTGCAAAGAGAGAAAGCTTAACTTCATCTTTTCCTATTTGGATCCCCTTTTTGTTTTCTTCTTGCCTAATTGCTCTGGCTAGGAATGTTAAAGAGGAGGGGAGAGAGCAGACATCTCAATCTTGCTCCTGATTTTCAAAGGAATGGCTTTGGCTTTACACCATTTAGAATTATGCTTGCTGTTGGTTTGTAATAAACTGCCTTTATTATATTCAGGAATGTTCCTTGGAATCCCAATTTCTCCAGGATTTTTATCATAAATGGGTACTGGATTTTATCGAACGCCTTTTCTGCATCCAGAGATATAACCATGTGGTTCTTTACCTTGCTCTGGTTGATGTGGTGGATTACATTAATTGACTTGCGTATATTGAACCAACTTTGCATCCCTGGGATGGATCCAGTTTGAACATGGTGTATGATATTTTTGATGACCTGTTGAAGTCGATTGGACAGAATTTTGTTGAGAATTTTTGCATCTATGTTCATCAGGGAAATCGTTCTATAGTTCTGTTTTGTTGATGAGTCCCTGCCTGGTTTTGGGATGAGGGCTATACTGGCTTCATAGAATAAGTCTGGTAGTGAACGTTCTCTTTCAATTTCATTGAAGATTTTGAAAAATATTGGTGTGACTTCTGTTTTGAAAGCCTTGTAGAATTCTGCTGTGAATCCATCTGGACATGGGCTTTTCTCTGATGGGAAATCACTTATTGCTGTTTCTATTTCAAGGCTGGGTATGAGTCTGTTTAGAAGGTTTAAATCTTCATGGTTGAGTTTGGGGGTATCAATTTTTTCTAGAAAATCATCCATTTCTTCCAGGTTCTCGAATTTGTTGGCACAAAGGTTTGCAAAATAGTCCCTTATTGTGTTCTGAATTTTGGTTGTTTCTGTGGTGATGTTACCTGTTTTATCTCGGATCTTGTTTATGTGGGTGTGCTGCCATCGTTTTTTTGGTCAGGTTTGCTAGGAATTTGACTATCTTGTTAATATTCTCAAAGAACCAAGTCTTTGTTTTGTTGATTGTTGCGATGGTTTTTTTTCTCTCTCTCAAGTATATTTAATTCTGATTCGATTTTAATTATTTGCTTCCATCTATTGACTTGGGGGTATGGCTTCTTGTTCTCTTTTGAGAAGATTAAGGTGATTCCGTAAGTTGTTGAGTTGCTGTTTATCCAGATTGTTGGTGTAGGCACTCAGATATAAATTTTCGTCTGAGTACTGCCTTTGCTGTGTCCCAAAGGAGGTGGTACTTTGTGCACTCACCTTGGTTGAATGCCATAAATATTGAATTACTGGTCTAATTTCTTCAATGACCCACTGATGGTTCAGCAGTGTGTTGCTTAGTCTCCATGGATTGTATCATTTTGTGTGGTGGCTGTTTGAGTTGAGCTTTAATTTTAATCTATTGTGGTCTGAGGGAAGGCAGGGAATGATTTTGATACTTCTGAATTTGTACAGATTTTCTTTGTGCCCTAAGATGTGATATATTTTGGAGAATGTTTCATGGGCTGCTGAAAAGAATGTGTATTCTGGTATTGCTTGATGGAATATTCTGTAGATGTTGGTTAAGTCTAGTTGGTCTATGCAGTTGATTAGTTCTGTGGATTCTTTGGTCAGTTTTTGGCCTGTTGGTCTGTCCAGAGGTGACAGTGGAGTGTTAAAGTCTCCAACAATCAATGTGTTTGGGACTATGAGTGATTTTAGAGTCAGTAGTGTTGGTTTGATGAAGTTGGGTTCTCCTGTATTTGGTGTGTGGATAGTTAAGATGGTTATATCCTCCTGTAGGAGACATCGCTTTATTAGTATGTAGTAACCTTCTTTGTCTCTTCTTACCATTTTTAATTTGAAGTCGATTTTATCTGATGCTAGAATTCCACTCCAGCCTGCATTTGGGGGCCATTTATTGGTAGATTTTATTCCAGCCTTTCACCTTTAGAAGAAGTTTGCTTTTGCTAGATAGATGTGTCTCTTGGAGGCAGCAGAAAGACGGATCTTGATGTTTGATCCAAGTAATGAGCCTATGTCGTTTGAATGAAGAATTAAGTCCATTAATGTTGAGAGTTAGGTTTGAGAGATGATCATTTGTCCTTTCATTGTAGCTATCTTGTTAAAAGCTGTGTCTTCCCAATTCTTGATCTAATATTCTGGTTTTCTATTTAGGGTTCATTTCTCTGTCTGTATTGGGATCTTGATTATTTTCCCTGTATAGTACATCTTTGAGGATTTTCTGTAAAGCTGGTTTGGTGGAGATACATTGTTTCAGTTTTTCCTTCCTGTGGAAGACTTTTATTTGACCTTCAGCTATGAATGAGAGTTTAGATGGGTACAGCATTCTTGGTTGATATTTATTATTATTTAGGGTTTGGCATACCTCATTCCAGGATCCCCTTGCTTTTCATGGTCTCTGCTGAGAAGTCTGGGGTAATTCTGCTTGCTTTTCCTTTATTTGTGATTACTTTCTTCTCCGTAACATCTTTAAGGATTCTTTCCTTGGACTCTACTGATCCTGTTATGATCACAATGTGTCAGTGGGATGTCCTATTCTGATCTGGTCGCTTTGGGGTTCTAAATGCTTCTTGTATCTGTATCGGCCTACCTTCCTGGATAGTTGGGAAGTTCTTGGCTAATATTCTGTTAAATAGGTTGCATATTCCATTAACTTCTTTCTCCTGGTTTTTCTCAATTCCTATTCGCCTCAAATAGTGCTTCCTGCTTGTGTCTTGGAGCTCCTGGAGTGATCTGCTTTATCGATTGGATTGGTTTTGTATTTTTGTGTGACATTTCTCCATAGATTCTAGGGAATCTTCAGCTCCTGAGATTTGATCCTCTGCTTCACCTACTTGAGACTGCAGGCTAGTTACTTGATTTTGAATCTCTTTTCCTTCAGACTGGTCTTTCCTGATGATTTCCATGTCCTTGCTAGAAGTATCTCTTAGGTCCTGCATGGACATCTTTACATTATTAATTTGGTTTTGAGTGCTGTCTCTCAAAACTTTTAGCTGGGTATTTATCTTTTCATATGACTCTTGAAGTTCATTTATCTTTCTCTTTGTTGAGGCCATGAAATCATCTATTACTTTATGGATGGATTGAGGTATGGATGGATTCAAACTTTTCATTTAACATGTTTATCAGTAGACTTTGTAGAGCATTTTGAGGGTTCTCTTCTATGTCTTTGATTGACTGCTCTGCTTCCTGCTTGTTTTGAGTGGGAGATATGACTGCATTGTTTGCCATCTTGTGTTTCTTCTGCCCATTTGGATTGGGAATGCCTATCTAAGAGGACCTGTGAGCACTGTTTAAGACCCAAAGCAGACCTTACCAAGCACTGTTGTGTAAATCTTAGAAGTTCACAATTATACACAGATACTTGGTATAACTGTATATAAAATTAGATTTGGTGTTCCTAAAAATACAATTTCAAAATAACAACCAATCCTGTATTCAATAGTTAATAAGTACTGTTAAAATACTATGAGCTGGATTTCTCTATAAACCACTTTGATTAACTTGGATTGAACAGGGATATCCTCTATCCAATAACCCAGCAATGATATTCATAGGCAGCATCATCACTGTCATGCAGATCTCCAAGAGCAGAGGCAGCTTGGCATCAAGTACGGAGACCTTTGTGTAGCGGACAGCACAAGAGGGGAGCCTTCGCCATATGATTGGTTTCCGGGAACTTCAAAAAACAAGTAACGTGTAAACACTTTGAACTCCCTCTGTCCAACCTCATACCTGACACACTCATGCAACCGCACATGAACAAAAAATTCCTCACAGGCGAGCCGACTCTCTCTCTCTCTCTTTTTCTCTCTTCCTCCCCGCCACCCCCACATGCTCACTATAACACACTGTGCCGGGTCCTCCTGGATCTACATCCACATACCTATTTGCACATATGCAGACGTAGGCTTAGGAAGCACACTCTTGTACAGCATCAGGAACACACGCATGTAGGCAAGCAGGGGCACACACACGCACACGTGAGCGCACCCAGTACACAGTGGCTTGGAAGGTGCTAAGGGGTTTTCGAGGACTGTGTCCTACTTGCTCAAGTCCAGGATGTTGTTCTCGTGGTGGGCGTGGCTAAGGAGCCCAGCACTGCTTACTGGACAGTCCATTGGCACTTGGGCCTCCCCCTGCTGTCCTCACCAGTCTCCCATTCCCTGAACCATGCAGCTTCGGAGACCTGGGTAGCAAGAAACTCTTCGGGAAAGCAATCAAGGCAGAAATGTCAATGTAACAGGACCACATGATTACGCCCCAGTAGTGCCCCAACCAAGGATGGCATTCGTTACCCCTCAGGTCTACACCCTAAAGCCCAGCGCTGCGCGCAGAGAATGGGGCAGGCCTGTGCCCCAGAATCCCTTGCCTCTTCTCCCTTCTACTTGGTCCCAGGGTGGTGGGGCGCCCAACCTGTCCTTCCTAGCCACCACCTGCCATCTGCAGCTGAGTTCCTGAGGCTTGTCCCCTGCACACATACCTCCTTTGCTGATAACTCCCTCCGAGTTCTCTCTCCTAGCCCTCCTGTCCCTGCCTTGCTGCTCTGGACTGCTTTCAACTCACACATGCCTCTGCGTTACTGCCTCTTTGCCTCTGCCTCTGCTTCCCAATTTCCCCCTCCTCCTCTTGAGGTTCACAGGCTGCACACCTCCCCATGCACCTCTTCACTTCTTCTGGGGAAATTACAACTGCCTCACCCTGGCCTAGCCCTTCTTATCTTCTCCAAATCTCCCTCTGCTCTCACCCTCTGCACACCTGGGATCTCTCAGTCCTCTGGTGAACACCAATCCCCATTTATCTAATCTGTTGTCTGCCTGCTCTGTGCCCAAGCCCCTCTGCTCCTTTTCTGTGCACAGGAGGTTTGTGACAAAGGTAGGAGGGAAGCGGCACTCCTTTCCTGCCTTCTGGTTTTATGACTGACATCCGATTGGTCTGGAAACGGCCTCTGCCCCCTTGGCCAAGACCATCTGAAGACCTTGCCTGGCTTGCTAGGCAGCAGCCCTGTGTTTTTCTGAGCAGGAAAGACTGCACATATGCGACCCACTATGCAGAAAAGCCTCCAGGGGGTGGCCGGATGTTTTGTTTCTCCATTCCTTGCCCACTTTGTTGATGTGTGCTTTCATTTGCATTCCAACAGGAACAGCCTTAAGGGAGGGGTAGTGAGGCTGCTTAGAGGTAGGCAGTTGGTGCTCACAGGCCAGCAGGTGCCTCACTAACATTGCATTTGCACCTGGGGTGCTGGGAAGCCTCTGGGCAGTGCCCATATGGTTTGGAGCTCTGTGACATGGCCAGGTACTAGGCGCCTCCTGCTGACTTGAGCCAGTGTTCCAACTGGAGTTGCCATAGCAAAAAGTGCACAGGGCCCCTTGGGGGTTTGCTGTAAGTTCTCACTAGTTCTCACAGGCCTTCGGGGATGCACAGGATGTGTAGAGCCGCACATCCCTCCCCTGACCATTCTGCTGGGAACGGCTTGGGCCAGGGTCCTAGGCAAATACACTTTCCACCTCCCCTCCTGCTCCATCTTCCCACATCCTGGTTGAACCCGTGTGACACAGCTCCCCACCGCCTCTGCCCTTGCCAGTCCTGGAAGTGGCTGGTGTATGGATCCGCCACCTCTCTCACAATCAACCTCATCTCTCTTGCTGAGAGCATAAGGGAGATACAACGTTAGCAGGTCAGCGAATCTGGGCATCTCCTTTCTGCGCTAGTGTCTGCTTAACTCTTGTCTTCCCGCTTGCCTTGGCCTCTCTGGCCCAGATCCCTGCCTGCTACTTCCTGCAATTGAGCAGCCAAGGATTATACTGGCTAGAGACAGGAGCTGGCAATCCTGGTGCCCGTGGCTCACAGCCATATGTTTTAGGCTCCTTCAGGAAGCTCTGCTAAGACACCAGGGAAAGGGGTATCTGACCCTTCCCTGCCGTGACCAAGGCACACTAGCACCCAGCAATGATATTCATAGGCAGCATCATCACTGTCATGCAGATCTCCAAGAGCAGAGGCAGCTTGGCATCAAGTACGGAGACCTTTGTGTAGCGGACAGCACAAGAGGGGAGCCTTCGCCATATGATTGGTTTCCGGGAACTTCAAAAAACAAGTAACGTGTAAACACTTTGAACTCCCTCTGTCCAACCTCATACCTGACACACTCATGCAACCGCACATGAACAAAAAATTCCTCACAGGCGAGCCGACTCTCTCTCTCTCTCTCTTTCTCTCTCTTTCTCCCCGCCACCCCCACATGCTCACTATAACACACTGTGCCGGGTCCTCCTGGATCTACATCCACATACCTATTTGCACATATGCAGACTTAGGCTTAGGAAGCACACTCCTGTACAGCATCAGGAACACACGCATGTAGGCAAGCAGGGGCACACACACGCACACGTGAGCGCACCCAGTACACAGTGGCTTGGAAGGTGCTAAGGGGTTTTCGAGGACTGTGTCCTACTTGCTCAAGTCCAGGGTGTTGTTCTTGTGGTGGGCGTGGCTAAGGAGCCCAGAGCTGCTTACTGGACAGTCCATTGGCACTTGGGCCTCCCCCTGCTGTCCTCACCAGTCTCCCATTCCCTGAACCATGCAGCTTCGGAGACCTGGGTAGCAACAAACTCTTCGGGAAAGCAATCAAGGCAGAAATGTCAATGTAACAGGACCACATGATTACGCCCCAGTAGTGCCCCTACCAAGGATGGCATTCGTTACCCCTCAGGTCTACACCCCAAAGCCCAGGGCTTCGCGCAGAGAATGGGGCAGGCCTGTGCCCCAGAATCCCTTGCCTCTTCTCCCTTCTACTTGGTCCCAGGGTGGTGGGGCGCCCAACCTGGCCTTCCTAGCCACCACCTGCCATCTGCAGCTGAGTTCCTGAGGCTTGTCCCCTGCACACATACCTCCTTTGCTGATAACTCCCTCCGAGTTCTCTCTCCTAGCCCTCCTGTCCCTGCCTTGCTGCTCTGGACTGCTTTCAACTCACACATGCCTCTGCGTCACTGCCTCTTTGCCTCTGCCTCTGCTTCCCAATTTCCCCCTCCTCCTCTTGAGGTTCACAGGCTGCACACCTCCCCATGCACCTCTTCACTTCTTCTGGGGAAATGACAACTGCCTCACCCTGGCCTAGACCTTGTTATCTTCTCCAAATCTCCCTCTGCTCTCACCCTCTGCACACCTGGGATCTCTCAGTCCTCTGGTGAACACCAATCCCCATTTATCTAATCTGTTGTCTGCCTGCTCTGTGCCCAAGCCCCTCTGCTCCTTTTCTGTGCACAGGAGGTTTGTGACAAAGGTAGGAGGGAAGCGGCACTCCTTTCCTGCCTTCTGGTTTTATGACTGACATCCGATTGGTCTGGAAACGGCCTCTGCCCCCTTGGCCAAGACCACCTGAAGACCTTGCCTGGCTTGCTAGGCAGCAGCCCTGTGTTTTTCTGAGCAGGAAGGACTGCACATATGCGACCCACTATGCAGAAACGCCTCGAGGGGGTGGCCGGATGTTTTGTTTCTCCATTCCTTGCCCACTTTGTTGATGTGTGCTTTCATTTGCATTCCAACAGGAACAGCCTTAAGGGAGGGGTAGTGAGGCTGCTTAGAGGTAGGCAGTTGGTGCTCACAGGCAAGCAGGGCCTCCTGGTGCCTCACTAACAGTGCATTTGCACCTGGGGTGCTGGGATGCCTCTGGGCAGTGCCCATATGGTTTGGAGCTCTGTGACATGGCCAGGTACTAGGCGCCTCCTGCTGACTTGAGCCAGTGTTCCAACTGGAGTTGCCATAGCAAAAAGGGCACAGGGCCCCTTGGGGGTTTGCTGTAAGTTCTCACTAGTTCTCACAGGCCTTCGGGGATGCACAGGATGTGTAGAGCCGCACATCCCTCCCCTGACCATTCTGCTGGGAACGGCTTGGGCCAGGGTCCTAGGCAAATACACTTTCCACCTCCCCTCCTGCTCCATCTTCCCACATCCTGGTTGAACCCGTGTGACACAGCTCCCAACCGCCTCTGCCCTTGCCAGTCCTGGAAGTGGCTGGTGTATGGATCCGCCACCTCTCTCACAATCAACCTCATCTCTCTTGCTCAGAGCATAAGGGAGATACAAGGTTAGCAGGTCAGCGAATCTGGGCATCTCCTTTCTGCGCTAGTGTCTGCTTAACTCTTGTCTTCCCGCTTGCCTTGGCCTCTCTGGCCCAGATCCTTGCCTGCTACTTCCTGCTATTGAGCAGCCAAGGATTATACTGGCTAGAGGCAGGAGCTGGCAATCCTGGTGCCCGTGGCTCACAGCCATATGTTTTAGGCTCCTTCAGGAAGCTCTGCTAAGACACCAGGGAAAGGGATATCTGACCCTTCCCTGCCGTGACCAAGGCACACTAGCACCCAGCAATGATATTCATACGCAGCATCATCACTGTCATGCAGATCTCCAAGAGCAGAGGCAGCTTGGCATCAAGTACGGAGACCTTTGTGTAGAGGACAGCACAAGAGGGGAGCCTTCGCCATATGATTGGTTTCCGGGAACTTCAAAAACAAGTAACGTGTAAAAACTTTGAACTCCCTCTGTCCAACCTCATACCTGACACACTCATGCAACCGCACATGATCAAAAAATTCCTCACAGGCGAGCCGCCTCTCTCTCTCTCTCTCTCTTTCTCTCTCTTCCTCCCCGCCACCCCCACATGCTCACTATAACACACTGTGCCGGGTCCTCCTGGATCTACATCCACATACCTATTTGCACATATGCAGACTTAGGCTTAGGAAGCACACTCCTGTACAGCATCAGGAACACACGCATGTAGGCAAGCAGGGGCACACACACGCACACGTGAGCGCACCCAGTACACAGTGGCTTGGAAGGTGCTAAGGGGTTTTCGAGGACTGTGTCCTACTTGCTCAAGTCCAGGGTGTTGTTCTTGTGGTGGGCGTGGCTAAGGAGCCCAGAGCTGCTTACTGGACAGTCCATTGGCACTTGGGCCTCCCCCTGCTGTCCTCACCAGTCTCCCATTCCCTGAACCATGCAGCTTCGGAGACCTGGGTAGCAACAAACTCTTCGGGAAAGCAATCAAGGCAGAAATGTCAATGTAACAGGACCACATGATTACGCCCCAGTAGTGCCCCAACCAAGGATGGCATTCGTTACCCCTCAGGTCTACACCCTAAAGCCCAGTGCTGGGCGCAGAGAATGGGGCAGGCCTGTGCCCCAGAATCCCTTGCCTCTTCTCCCTTCTACTTGGTCCCAGGGTGGTGGGGCGCCCAACCTGGCCTTCCTAGCCACCACCTGCCATCTGCAGCTGAGTTCCTGAGGCTTGTCCCCTGCACACATACCTCCTTTGCTGATAACTCCCTCCGAGTTCTCTCTCCTAGCCCTCCTGTCCCTGCCTTGCTGCTCTGGACTGCTTTCAACTCACACATGCCTCTGCGTCACTGCCTCTTTGCCTCTGCCTCTGCTTCCCAATTTCCCCCTCCTCCTCTTGAGGTTCACAGGCTGCACACCTCCCCATGCACCTCTTCACTTCTTCTGGGGAAATGACAACTGCCTCACCCTGGCCTAGCCCTTCTTATCTTCTCCAAATCTCCCTCTGCTCTCACCCTCTGCACACCTGGGATCTCTCAGTCCTCTGGTGAACACCAATCCCCATTTATCTAATCTGTTGTCTGCCTGCTCTGTGCCCAAGCCCCTCTGCTCCTTTTCTGTGCACAGGAGGTTTGTGACAAAGGTAGGAGGGAAGCGGCACTCCTTTCCTGCCTTCTGGTTTTATGACTGACATCCGATTGGTCTGGAAACGGCCTCTGCCCCCTTGGCCAAGACCACCTGAAGACCTTGCCTGGCTTGCTAGGCAGCAGCCCTGTGTTTTTCTGAGCAGGAAGGACTGCACATATGCGACCCACTATGCAGAAAAGCCTCCAGGGGGTGGCAGGATGTTTTGTTTCTCCATTCCTTGCCCACTTTGTTGATGTGTGCTTTCATTTGCATTCCAACAGGAACAGCCTTAAGGGAGGGGTAGTGAGGCTGCTTAGAGGTAGGCAGTTGGTGCTCACAAGCCAGCAGGTGCCTCACTAACAGTGCATTTGCACCTGGGGTGCTGGGAAGCCTCTGGGCAGTGCCCATATGGTTTGGAGCTCTGTGACATGGCCAGGTACTAGGCGCCTCCTGCTGACTTGAGCCAGTGTTCCAACTAGAGTTGCCATAGCAAAAAGGGCACAGGGCCCCTTGGGGGTTTGCTGTAAGTTCTCACTAGTTCTCACAGGCCTTCGGGGATGCACAGGATGTGTAGAGCCGCACATCCCTCCCCTGACCATTCTGCTGGGAACGGCTTGGGCCAGGGTCCTAGGCAAATACACTTTCCACCTCCCCTCCTGCTCCATCTTCCCACATCCTGGTTGAACCCGTGTGACACAGCTCCCCACCGCCTCTGCCCTTGCCAGTCCTGGAAGTGGCTTGTGTATGGATCCGCCACCTCTCTCACAATCAACCTCATCTCTCTTGCTCAGAGCATAAGGGAGATACAAGGTTAGCAGGTCAGCGAATCTGGGCATCTCCTTTCTGCGCTAGTGTCTGCTTAACTCTTGTCTTCCCGCTTGCCTTGGCCTCTCTGGCCCAGATCCCTGCCTGCTACTTCCTGCTATTGAGCAGCCAAGGATTATACTGGCTAGAGGCAGGAGCTGGCAATCCTGGTGCCCGTGGCTCACAGCCATATGTTTTAGGCTCCTTCAGGAAGCTCTGCTAAGACACCAGGGAAAGGGATATCTGACCCTTCCCTGCCGTGACCAAGGCACACTAGCACCCAGCAATGACATTCATAGGCAGCATCATCACTGTCATGCAGATCTCCAAGAGCAGAGGAAGCTTGGCATCAAGTACGGAGACCTTTGTGTAGAGGACAGCACAAGAGGGGAGCCTTCGCCATATGATTGGTTTCCGGGAACTTCAAAAAACAAGTAACGTGTAAACACTTTGAACTCCCTCTGTCCAACCTCATACCTGACACACTCATGCAACCGCACATGAACAAAAAATTCCTCACAGGCGAGCCGCCTCTCTCTCTCTCTCTTTCTCTCTCTTCCTCCCCGCCACCCCCACATGCTCACTATAACACACTGTGCCGGGTCCTCCTGGATCTACATCCACATACCTATTTGCACATATGCAGACTTAGGCTTAGGAAGCACACTCCTGTACAGCATCAGGAACACACGCATGTAGGCAAGCAGGGACACACACACGCACACGTGAGCGCACCCAGTACACAGTGGCTTGGAAGGTGCTAAGGGGTTTTCGAGGACTTTGTCCTACTCGCTCAAGTCCAGGGTGTTGTTCTTGTGGTGGGCGTGGCTAAGGAGCCCAGCGCTGCTTACTGGACAGTCCATTGGCACTTGGGCCTCCCCTGCTGTCCTCACCAGTCTCCCATTCCCTGAACCATGCAGCTTCGGAGACCTGGGTAGCAACAAACTCTTCGGGAAAGCAATCAAGGCAGAAATGTCAATGTAACAGGACCACATGATTACGCCCCAGTAGTGCCCCTACCAAGGATGGCATTCGTTACCCCTCAGGTCTACACCCCAAAGCCCAGGGCTTCGCGCAGAGAATGGGGCAGGCCTGTGCCCCAGAATCCCTTGCCTCTTCTCCCTTCTACTTGGTCCCAGGGTGGTGGGGCGCCCAACCTGGCCTTCCTAGCCACCACCTGCCATCTGCAGCTGAGTTCCTGAGGCTTGTCCCCTGCACACATACCTCCTTTGCTGATAACTCCCTCCGAGTTCTCTCTCCTAGCCCTCCTGTCCCTGCCTTGCTGCTCTGGACTGCTTTCAACTCACACATGCCTCTGCGTCACTGCCTCTTTGCCTCTGCCTCTGCTTCCCAATTTCCCCCTCCTCCTCTTGAGGTTCACAGGCTGCACACCTCCCCATGCACCTCTTCACTTCTTCTGGGGAAATGACAACTGCCTCACCCTGGCCTAGACCTTGTTATCTTCTCCAAATCTCCCTCTGCTCTCACCCTCTGCACACCTGGGATCTCTCAGTCCTCTGGTGAACACCAATCCCCATTTATCTAATCTGTTGTCTGCCTGCTCTGTGCCCAAGCCCCTCTGCTCCTTTTCTGTGCACAGGAGGTTTGTGACAAAGGTAGGAGGGAAGCGGCACTCCTTTCCTGCCTTCTGGTTTTATGACTGACATCCGATTGGTCTGGAAACGGCCTCTGCCCCCTTGGCCAAGACCACCTGAAGACCTTGCCTGGCTTGCTAGGCAGCAGCCCTGTGTTTTTCTGAGCAGGAAGGACTGCACATATGCGACCCACTATGCAGAAACGCCTCGAGGGGGTGGCCGGATGTTTTGTTTCTCCATTCCTTGCCCACTTTGTTGATGTGTGCTTTCATTTGCATTCCAACAGGAACAGCCTTAAGGGAGGGGTAGTGAGGCTGCTTAGAGGTAGGCAGTTGGTGCTCACAGGCAAGCAGGGCCTCCTGGTGCCTCACTAACAGTGCATTTGCACCTGGGGTGCTGGGATGCCTCTGGGCAGTGCCCATATGGTTTGGAGCTCTGTGACATGGCCAGGTACTAGGCGCCTCCTGCTGACTTGAGCCAGTGTTCCAACTGGAGTTGCCATAGCAAAAAGGGCACAGGGCCCCTTGGGGGTTTGCTGTAAGTTCTCACTAGTTCTCACAGGCCTTCGGGGATGCACAGGATGTGTAGAGCCGCACATCCCTCCCCTGACCATTCTGCTGGGAACGGCTTGGGCCAGGGTCCTAGGCAAATACACTTTCCACCTCCCCTCCTGCTCCATCTTCCCACATCCTGGTTGAACCCGTGTGACACAGCTCCCAACCGCCTCTGCCCTTGCCAGTCCTGGAAGTGGCTGGTGTATGGATCCGCCACCTCTCTCACAATCAACCTCATCTCTCTTGCTCAGAGCATAAGGGAGATACAAGGTTAGCAGGTCAGCGAATCTGGGCATCTCCTTTCTGCGCTAGTGTCTGCTTAACTCTTGTCTTCCCGCTTGCCTTGGCCTCTCTGGCCCAGATCCTTGCCTGCTACTTCCTGCTATTGAGCAGCCAAGGATTATACTGGCTAGAGGCAGGAGCTGGCAATCCTGGTGCCCGTGGCTCACAGCCATATGTTTTAGGCTCCTTCAGGAAGCTCTGCTAAGACACCAGGGAAAGGGATATCTGACCCTTCCCTGCCGTGACCAAGGCACACTAGCACCCAGCAATGATATTCATAGGCAGCATCATCACTGTCATGCAGATCTCCAAGAGCAGAGGCAGCTTGGCATCAAGTACGGAGACCTTTGTGTAGAGGACAGCACAAGAGGGGAGCCTTCGCCATATGATTGGTTTCCGGGAACTTCAAAAACAAGTAACGTGTAAAAACTTTGAACTCCCTCTGTCCAACCTCATACCTGACACACTCATGCAACCGCACATGATCAAAAAATTCCTCACAGGCGAGCCGCCTCTCTCTCTCTCTCTCTCTTTCTCTCTCTTCCTCCCCGCCACCCCCACATGCTCACTATAACACACTGTGCCGGGTCCTCCTGGATCTACATCCACATACCTATTTGCACATATGCAGACTTAGGCTTAGGAAGCACACTCCTGTACAGCATCAGGAACACACGCATGTAGGCAAGCAGGGGCACACACACGCACACGTGAGCGCACCCAGTACACAGTGGCTTGGAAGGTGCTAAGGGGTTTTCGAGGACTGTGTCCTACTTGCTCAAGTCCAGGGTGTTGTTCTTGTGGTGGGCGTGGCTAAGGAGCCCAGAGCTGCTTACTGGACAGTCCATTGGCACTTGGGCCTCCCCCTGCTGTCCTCACCAGTCTCCCATTCCCTGAACCATGCAGCTTCGGAGACCTGGGTAGCAACAAACTCTTCGGGAAAGCAATCAAGGCAGAAATGTCAATGTAACAGGACCACATGATTACGCCCCAGTAGTGCCCCAACCAAGGATGGCATTCGTTACCCCTCAGGTCTACACCCTAAAGCCCAGTGCTGGGCGCAGAGAATGGGGCAGGCCTGTGCCCCAGAATCCCTTGCCTCTTCTCCCTTCTACTTGGTCCCAGGGTGGTGGGGCGCCCAACCTGGCCTTCCTAGCCACCACCTGCCATCTGCAGCTGAGTTCCTGAGGCTTGTCCCCTGCACACATACCTCCTTTGCTGATAACTCCCTCCGAGTTCTCTCTCCTAGCCCTCCTGTCCCTGCCTTGCTGCTCTGGACTGCTTTCAACTCACACATGCCTCTGCGTCACTGCCTCTTTGCCTCTGCCTCTGCTTCCCAATTTCCCCCTCCTCCTCTTGAGGTTCACAGGCTGCACACCTCCCCATGCACCTCTTCACTTCTTCTGGGGAAATGACAACTGCCTCACCCTGGCCTAGCCCTTCTTATCTTCTCCAAATCTCCCTCTGCTCTCACCCTCTGCACACCTGGGATCTCTCAGTCCTCTGGTGAACACCAATCCCCATTTATCTAATCTGTTGTCTGCCTGCTCTGTGCCCAAGCCCCTCTGCTCCTTTTCTGTGCACAGGAGGTTTGTGACAAAGGTAGGAGGGAAGCGGCACTCCTTTCCTGCCTTCTGGTTTTATGACTGACATCCGATTGGTCTGGAAACGGCCTCTGCCCCCTTGGCCAAGACCACCTGAAGACCTTGCCTGGCTTGCTAGGCAGCAGCCCTGTGTTTTTCTGAGCAGGAAGGACTGCACATATGCGACCCACTATGCAGAAAAGCCTCCAGGGGGTGGCAGGATGTTTTGTTTCTCCATTCCTTGCCCACTTTGTTGATGTGTGCTTTCATTTGCATTCCAACAGGAACAGCCTTAAGGGAGGGGTAGTGAGGCTGCTTAGAGGTAGGCAGTTGGTGCTCACAAGCCAGCAGGTGCCTCACTAACAGTGCATTTGCACCTGGGGTGCTGGGAAGCCTCTGGGCAGTGCCCATATGGTTTGGAGCTCTGTGACATGGCCAGGTACTAGGCGCCTCCTGCTGACTTGAGCCAGTGTTCCAACTAGAGTTGCCATAGCAAAAAGGGCACAGGGCCCCTTGGGGGTTTGCTGTAAGTTCTCACTAGTTCTCACAGGCCTTCGGGGATGCACAGGATGTGTAGAGCCGCACATCCCTCCCCTGACCATTCTGCTGGGAACGGCTTGGGCCAGGGTCCTAGGCAAATACACTTTCCACCTCCCCTCCTGCTCCATCTTCCCACATCCTGGTTGAACCCGTGTGACACAGCTCCCCACCGCCTCTGCCCTTGCCAGTCCTGGAAGTGGCTTGTGTATGGATCCGCCACCTCTCTCACAATCAACCTCATCTCTCTTGCTCAGAGCATAAGGGAGATACAAGGTTAGCAGGTCAGCGAATCTGGGCATCTCCTTTCTGCGCTAGTGTCTGCTTAACTCTTGTCTTCCCGCTTGCCTTGGCCTCTCTGGCCCAGATCCCTGCCTGCTACTTCCTGCTATTGAGCAGCCAAGGATTATACTGGCTAGAGGCAGGAGCTGGCAATCCTGGTGCCCGTGGCTCACAGCCATATGTTTTAGGCTCCTTCAGGAAGCTCTGCTAAGACACCAGGGAAAGGGATATCTGACCCTTCCCTGCCGTGACCAAGGCACACTAGCACCCAGCAATGACATTCATAGGCAGCATCATCACTGTCATGCAGATCTCCAAGAGCAGAGGAAGCTTGGCATCAAGTACGGAGACCTTTGTGTAGAGGACAGCACAAGAGGGGAGCCTTCGCCATATGATTGGTTTCCGGGAACTTCAAAAAACAAGTAACGTGTAAACACTTTGAACTCCCTCTGTCCAACCTCATACCTGACACACTCATGCAACCGCACATGAACAAAAAATTCCTCACAGGCGAGCCGCCTCTCTCTCTCTCTCTTTCTCTCTCTTCCTCCCCGCCACCCCCACATGCTCACTATAACACACTGTGCCGGGTCCTCCTGGATCTACATCCACATACCTATTTGCACATATGCAGACTTAGGCTTAGGAAGCACACTCCTGTACAGCATCAGGAACACACGCATGTAGGCAAGCAGGGACACACACACGCACACGTGAGCGCACCCAGTACACAGTGGCTTGGAAGGTGCTAAGGGGTTTTCGAGGACTTTGTCCTACTCGCTCAAGTCCAGGGTGTTGTTCTTGTGGTGGGCGTGGCTAAGGAGCCCAGCGCTGCTTACTGGACAGTCCATTGGCACTTGGGCCTCCCCCTGCTGTCCTCACCAGTCTCCCATTCCCTGAACCATGCAGCTTCGGAGACCTGGGTAGCAACAAACTCTTCGGGAAAGCAATCAAGGCAGAAATGTCAATGTAACAGGACCACATGTTTACGCCCCAGTAGTGCCCCAACCAAGGATGGCATTCGTTACCCCTCAGGTCTACACCCTAAAGCACAGCGCTGCTCGCAGAGAATGGGGCAGGCCTGTGCCCCAGAATCCCTTGCCTCTTCTCCCTTCTACTTGGTCCCAGGGTGGTGGGGCGCCCAACCTGTCCTTCCTAGCCACCACCTGCCATCTGCAGCTGAGTTCCTGAGGCTTGTCCCCTGCACACATACCTCCTTTGCTGATAACTCCCTCCGAGTTCTCTCTCCTAGCCCTCCTGTCCCTGCCTTGCTGCTCTGGACTGCTTTCAACTCACACATGCCTCTGCGTCACTGCCTCTTTGCCTCTGCCACTGCTTCCCAATTTCCCCCTCCTCCTCTTGAGGTTCACAGGCTGCACACCTTCCTATGCACCTCTTCACTTCTTCTGGGGAAATTACAACTGCCTCACCCTGGCCTAGCCCTTCTTATCTTCTCCAAATCTCCCTCTGCTCTCACCCTCTGCACACCTGGGATCTCTCAGTCCTCTGGTGAACACCAATCCCCATTTATCTAATCTGTTGTCTGCCTGCTCTGTGCCCAAGCCCCTCTGTTCCTTTTCTGTGCACAGGAGGTTTGTGACAAAGGTAGGAGGGAAGCGGCACTCCTTTCCTGCCTTCTGGTTTTATGACTGACATCCGATTGGTCTGGAAACGGCCTCTGCCCCCTTGGCCAAGACCACCTGAAGACCTTGCCTGGCTTGCTAGGCAGCAGCCCTGTGTTTTTCTGAGCAGGAAGGACTGCACATATGCGACCCACTATGCAGAAAAGCCTCCAGGGGGTGGCCGGATGTTTTGTTTCTCCATTCCTTGCCCACTTTGTTGATGTGTGCTTTCATTTGCATTCCAACAGGAACAGCCTTAAGGGAGGGGTGTGAGGCTGCTTAGAGGTAGGCAGTTGGTGCTCACAGGCCAGCAGGGCCTCCTGGTGCCTCACTAACAGTGCATTTGCACCTGGGGTGCTGGGAAGCCTCTGGGCAGTGCCCATATGATTTGGAGCTCTGTGACATGGCCAGGTACTAGGCGCCTCCTGCTGACTTGAGCCAGTGTTCCAACTGGAGTTGCCATAGCAAAAAGGGCACAGGGCCCCTTGGGGGTTTGCTGTAATTTCTCACTAGTTCTCACAGGCCTTCGGGGATGCACAGGATGTGTAGATCCGCACATCCCTCCTGCCGGGCCAGCCAGCAGGGGGACAAGAATCCTGACTGAGGGGCGGCAGGGATACGGAAAAGGAAAAATAAGGCAAGAGAAAAAAGACAAGAGACAAAGATGGGGTACGGGAGGTCTGCAGCCGCAAGGTTGAACCTCAAGACTGCAGCAACAGTTTATTCTTAACTTCCAGCTTATATGCAGTTTTGGAACCAGGGAATAGCATAGGGTTGTTAAAATTCCAGAACACAAAGAGGCTTTGAAGTTTACAACATTTGATTACAGTAAACACAAGGTAACAAAGCAATTCCGGACAGTGGCAGTGGACTTTGCCTTTAGCATATCCTGGCGGTAACAGCACAGCCAGAGGTGATAATGAACCTAGGTGCAAGTTTGGCTCCCGACATCTTGGCAACATCGGCACAGCCACATGTCAGGATGAGCTTAGCTGCTATCTCGGCTCCCGACAGTTCCCCCGTCTTTTTATTAGAAGAAGCGAACCCGCCTGTCTTAGGTGGGGTGAGTACCTCAGCCTTCCTTACCCGTCTTAGGGAACAACTTCAGAGCAGTGCTGAAGGCCCTGTCTTAGATCGGTCTAGGCTGGCACTGCCTCATACCCGTCTCTGGCTGCGGTTCCTCTCGGGGGAAATTCATTTACTTGGAGCTTGACCTTATGGAGCTGGCTGGCTAAACTCATGAAAGAGTTTTGCAATATGCGTACAATGCAAGGAAGACATAGGCAAGCCATCAGCAAAAGTATCCCTGGGCCGAGCAATGTCATTAGCAGCCCCTTAACATTAGATAAGGAAGGGACATACTGTTGAAGTTGTTCAAACAGTTCTTTTGCTGTTTCTGCCACTTTAAAGTCCAAGGGCGGGGCCTGTTCTAGTCCGGCTATTTTTCTATGGAGTTGAAAGAGATCTAAGGACAAGTTATTATGGTGCCAAATACCATTTAGATGTGCTACAACTTGTTCCCAAGGATAGCTCGACCCATTATACTTATGGAGGGTCACAGGAAAAAAGTCAAACACAGCATGACAGCGTACCCATTGCAAAGTTTGTAAGGCACGAATTTGTTCTCCCAGTGACAACACAGATTCATATAATGCTTCTAATTTTGTTCTACCTTATCATCAATCCTGCCTTGAAAGTGCAGGGCTTGCGTGGTATTATGAGCAAGCTGATTAACATGGTGAGCTGTCTGCACATTTTGTGTTAAAGCCACAGTAGCCGCTGCAGCAGAGGCAGCTAAAGCAATAAAGGCTAAAATTCCTGCTAATAATAGCCCTACAAATCGTCTAGGGCGCATAAGTTCTTTTAAATGTTTTAACACTTGAATACCTGTTTCTTTATACCAAGCTTCAGATAAGTTTACAGGAAGCATAACAAATGGTGGTTGCTTAATAATAATTACAGAATCAGTAAGACCACTATACAAGCAATTTGTAAAAGAACAGTTAGTGCAGGTAACATCAAAGTACATGGCTCCTATAGAAATATTAAAAGGTCCATACATAATAGCATAAGGGGGTGTTACACAACTCATAATATTTTTTTTAAAGAAGTAGAAGTGGGCCAGGAGATATTATTCAGAGCAGCCACTAACATCCAGACATGGCGCTGAGGGCGTCCATTCATCCACCACAGACCTGGGTTGAACTTATTGGTGAGATTAGCTCCAGACCAGTCCATCAGCTGAGAATTAGTTCCTGAAATATTGGTTATAAAAGGGTGATCGTGTCTACACTTTACGGGGTGCAGTTCTCCCGTGGATTCTACAATTTGAGAGGAGTTGATGCAGCGAGGTATCATGAAGGACGAGGTAGAATTGGCATGTACAGGAAACCCAGTAGGCAATGAAGCCATTTGTATATTATATACTTGACTATTATCAGGAATCCAAATTCTATATTTTATGGATTGCATCACAGTACAGCCTGGAATATAACTGTTGGAGTCAGTTGTAAAACATAAAGGGGTTCCAATGCCAGAAGCTGCAAAATCTCCCATCTTAACGTGCTGGACAAAAGGGTATGGAGCTGTACCGTACGCTGATCTGTTGACATGGACAAACACCTCAGCTCCCTCCCAGGTCGCAGGGTGCACAATCTGTGGATCTGGCACATAAGCCCAGTGGGTCAGCGCTTGTACCATTCTGATGAGTTTCCACAATCCGAACACAACGCTCAGGTAGCCAGCGGGCATCATTTTCATCCTGTGGAAAAACACAGACATGTCCTCAACGCCATGTCAGTACCGGATCGGGCCTGTGCCAAGCACTTGTTAAAGGATCTTTTCACTTAACTTGGGCAAAAGCGCTTTGCTCTCTCTTTTCCCAGAACCGCTGTGCTGCGGAATGGCCATTGAAATCCAATTTGCTCTCTCTTTTCCCAGAACCGCTGTGCTGCAGAATGGCCATTGAAATCCAAATTTAAAAAATTTTGTATGAATAAAGTATGAGAAAGTATATTAACAGGAGAGAAGGGGTATAGTTCCCCCCCTTTTAATTTAGAAATTTGGTGTTTTAACAAACCGTTGGCCCGTTTGACAATTCCTTGACCATGAGGATTATAGGGGATTCCTGTAGAGTGAACAATTTGGTAAGATTTGCAAAAAGTTTGAAAAGTTTGTCCAACATATCTTGGACCATTATCAGTTTTAATTTGTTTAGGAAGTCCCATAGTAGCAAAGCAGCGTAAGGCATGGGAGATACAATGTTTGCCAGCTTCCCCGCTAAGGCTTAGAAAGAAGATATGGCACTTCCCACCTGATTTGGCTGGAACCTCTGTTCGCCATGTGTGACTAAGACTTGTCACCCAGACATCTGTTTGCAGGACAGAGTGAGACAAGTGTGACCTCAACTCAGTTCCTGTGGACACATGCCCATCCATTCAAGTTGACACTCTTGAGGCTAGGCTGAGTCTCAGAGCCAAGGGTCAGTAGCAAAGAAGCAAATTTGTGTTGTTTGTACTCACTGATGGCTTCTGCTAGAACTCAGGTCTTACTGGGGTTTTCCCAGGTAGCCTCTGTGGGAAGGCTTTGAGGACGATTTATCGAATGGCTTCTCACAGTAGGAGAGGCTCTTTGTGATTTACTTTCTATAACTAGGAGAGTTTTAAGTGCTAGCAATCTTAGGATTTGTCCCCTGGGCAGAGGGACTCCAGAGCTAGAAGCCTAATAAGGAATCCAGAATGAGCTGGATATGTCTAGACTGCAATCTTAGATCTGATACTAAATAATGGTGTGACTGTGATCAAATGAATGCACTTCATTTTTTCACCAGGAAAAAAAAAGACTAGAAATTCCTTCTCCATTGTACGATTTATGTAAATTGTTTGGCATATTAGTGTTTAGAGCTTAAATAATACTTCTGTTTTTTTTGTGTTGGTTTTTTTTTTGTAAGTTTCTCAGAAAGACTAGGCAAATTCTCTTACCACTAAAGCTGCACCCACAGTTCATTAGTCTTTTTCTTACATTCCTTCCTCTGCTCCACAGAGGAACAAGTGGGAAATGTTGCAAAAGTTGCTCAGAACCTAAAGCTAATGTACATGGCGGTTAGTTAAACATCTGTAGGTCATTTATAAAGATAATCTTGCCTGTCAGTATCTCTTGGTGTTGTAGCAGTGGAATTTGGGGTTTTCATGATACCTAGTTTTGTCTCCAAAGTGTTCACCAAAATGACAGGGGAAACAGACCATTTAGACCGAAGCATACCGGGTAGAAAGACTTGGATTTATTGGGCATGGACTTAGTAAAGAGTGTCTTTACAGCTTCAATATGAGATGTTTACCAAAATGAGTGTCTTCTCCATCTGACTCGTAGACCTATTCAAATCAGATTTATTTATACAGTGATATTTATAACATAAAATTGGACAGTCATTATTATATCATCTTTGTCCTCAGTAGAAAGGCATATTTACCTTTTTTGTAAGATCAAGAGACGCTCTAGAAAACCAAAAGAAAATTTTCTTTTAAGAACCCCAAATAATTCATCAAAGCTATGTTTAGCAGATTTGCGTTAGCAATGGCAGAGACAAGGAAATAACAGCTGCTATTTGTGGCTTGATCCCTGTCATACCTGACTGTCTCTAAGAGAGTAACTTGGCTCGTCACTATGGCTACAGAATTCTACTTCAGGTTGTGTTCTTTGGATCTTCCATGAAGTATGCATAAAGCAGGCATATTTACAGAAAGGTTTCTCTGTCCAGCCAATGAAGAACGATGGGAATGGATACACCATTCAAGTGATGAGAACACATTCATCAGTACCATTGGCCTCCTCAGCCTATTAGGTGTTGAAAAGATATGTCCCGGCCATCCCAGAGGACCATGCAGAGATCATCACAGACAGGAGAAGAAGGTTCAAAAGGAGGTTTATTAGTGGGGCCATAGTTCCCATGGGAGAGGGAGCTACATGGTGTCTGCACCTTATCCAGGTGGCAGCTTCTCTCTCTGGGGGTAAAGGGGAAGTAGATAGGTAGTGAGTAGGAGTGGCTCATTAGGTATGGGTGGATCTGGGGGCTAGTGGGAGGAGCTGAGGACCTGAGGCTAAGGAAATGCAAACAGGTATAAGAACCTCTGTGGTGTCATCCATGAAGAATAGGAAATGAAGAAAGCCACCTTGGCTTTTTCATTAACATGTTACACAATCTTGTGCAAATCATTTCCACATATGGCTTTTTACAAACTGGTCATATCATTGTAAGTAAGAGCTGGGCAATAACGACTTAGCATCTTAGTCAATTCTCTACCTAGCATAAATTCTAAACAGTACCAGATTTTGGGATTATTTTTGGGGGGGACCAAATAAGGCAGACTTGCCCTGTATCCTCATGGAGTTTCTAGTTCCATGAAGATGACACCAAATGTTAATTTGAAAAGGACTTTCCATGTGGGATAAGCAAAATCAAGAGGAGTACATTTTGGAGCATATAACCTAAATCTATGAAATGTTTACAATATGGGAAGTTGTTTAAATGGTTTGGTGGTAGAGAAAGAAAACTATACTTATGTTTCAGAAATTCATAATAGAAGAAAATATGGCTCCTGAGAAAATCTGTAGGAATGGATACAAAGTTTGTTGGTTGCCTTTTGAATTTCTAAGAATTGATGGATAGGTAGATAAAGGTACACTGGTAGCTGATCTGCTGATATTCCAAATGAAAGAAACATGATATTTTTTTTCTTGTTCATGGGGCTTGAACTCTGGGCCTGGGCTCTGTCCCTGAGCTCTTCAGCTCTACCACCTGAGCCACTTTCTAAACATGATTTTTAATATAGAATGGACAGCCTGTTCTATATGATGATAGTCTATTCTATTCTATGAATAGTGAGATTAAAGTTGAGAACTTCTTGTGTGGAGTGTTTAACAGCTACAGGTAAAAAGTGAGACTAGAAGCCATCTGGTGGTGGCTCAGTTATAATTCTAGCTTCTTAGGAGATTGCAATCTGAAGGTTGAGATTCAAAGCCAGCCTAGGCAGGAATTTCCATGAGTCTCTCACCTTCAATAGCCACCAAAAAGCCAAAGTAGAGCTGTGGCTCAAGTGATAGAAAGCCAGCCTTGAGCAAAAAAGTTAAGGGGCATTGCCCAGGCCCTGAGTTCAAGCCCTAGTATGAGCATACACAGAAAGTAGATACTTCTTAAGGTATCCTCTATACTTATGAAATGACTATTTACAAAATGGGAGTAAATGCCAACAAGCGCAAGTACCCCTCATTCCCAAGTGGGAGCAGTACAGATCCTGGTGATGGATTGAGGTCGCCCCAGTATGGTGATGGACGTAAATGGTCACGCTTGCTTTGAGATAGAGCATTCTTCCCCCTGGTGTCAGAGCCTTTGTGTTCCTTTGCTAATCCAGTGGATTTGAGCATATAAAACTCCATGTCTTGCTGTATACATTTTCAATGATATAGAGAACAGAAACAGTTTTACCTTAAGAAACTTGAATAAGCAACTTGAGATGGTGAATGTTATGGAAATGAAAATGGCAGATATTCTCCACTTCCTGTGACACAGAACAGGGCACAGTGATGAGGGTGCCCCCACGAATGTCCCCAGTAAGTCTTTCTGAGGCCTAATGAATCCAACAGGCTGGACATGACATGCTCAGTGACTTTTCTGCTGAGAGTGGACAAGGACAAGTTGCCTTTTGAAGGGGTGTTCTTGTTCTCTTTTGTCTGCCTTGTTTACAAATGAAGAAGCTAATTCTTCCAATTCTTGCTCTGTGATGCTTGGCTTGGAACTTGAGGCCTTTTCCTTGCTTCATTTAAACCACTCCTCCAGTTCCTTTTTTTTTTTTTTTTTTGGCTTTTGAGTTATCTTTGGATAGTCTTTTGGGCTGGCCAGCCCTCCCCTTCCTCTATCTCTTCCACCTTTCTCCCTTTTCCTCTGCCCTTTTCACTCTTCTTCCCCTTTAACTCCTCCTCCCCTCCCTCCCCTGCTTTTCATTTGATCAGGTGGTCTCAAGACTGTGCTCCTCCCTACCTCTGTTCCCCAGTATCTGGGAAACAGAAGTGTGCCACGATGTCTGGCTTCCTTTCCCTTTCTCACTGTAGTAATTCCGTTGGTAATTATGTAAAAGGATACCAATACTATATGGAATTTCAATTCACTGTACCTTATTCGATGTGTGGGAGCAAGCATTCTTTCAAGGCCACAGTCTGCTCTGCTTCTGATTGCTTTGTAAGGGTGTAAAATCAACACTGTGACATGACCAAAATGGAAGCCATCCAAGACCTATCATGAAAAACTGTTTGGGTGCCCTCCTTACCATGTTAGAGACTTTCTGGGGTGGTTTGGTGGAAGTGGAGAATGTGAAAACTGTTTATGGATGACTCTGAGCTGCAGGCTGAAACCTGAAACCCAGGATATGACTGGCTACACCTAGAAGCATTGCTACCTGACCTGGCTTGCCAAGATGGGTGAAGTTTGGTGGGGTGGTTTAAAGTGCCATGGAATTTCACAATGCCCCCATCCCTCCCCAATTTGTGTTAACAATGGTGATTCTTACGTGGAGATAGGAGGAACTGAGCTAAATAGGAGTTCACTGCTCCACCAGTTTCTTCCCAATTGAATTGCGAGCTATCCCTTGTCTTCTTTGGTGATGGACAAAATCAGTAGAGAAAGCAAATAGTTTCTCCAACCCATCAGCTCTAAATACCTGAAATGCAGTCAATGTTGCCCTTGTGTATAGTAGATACAGCCACAGCCATGAACTTTGGGCTAGTATTCCAACAGCTAGAATAAGTGGAATTAATACTGTCATTCAACTTACTGTGGAACTTCTTCCCCTCAAAATTTGGAATTTCTATGAGTACAGGATAATTTGGAATTGCGATGACACTTCTGACGTCATTGCATCCAGAGATGTCACTGCCTCTTCAGTTGAAGGCCTTATTCTCTTCACGAATGGTAGTTGAAATGTATTCATTTCCCTTCATAATGTGTTCCTTACATTGATCACTAGATTCATGCAGTTTTTGTTATAAGGGCATACTTATAGGCTTTGACACCTAAAATGTAAAAAAAAAATTATAATTTCAATTTATAGGCGTTCTGGTCTTCATTATGGACATGAAGCTTTAATTCTTGTATTTAAAATATATTCACACGTTATAAAATACAATGATCATATTTACTCTAATTGAGTAAATTGTAGCAAGCTCTGGCTTGTACATTATGGTATAACTGGGAGTCAGAATATATGTCTAGATAGTCTTCTTTGTTATCGGTTCCTCTCGCCTCTTCTCCCACTTTTCTCACCTCTTTTCCTCCTCTTCCTTCTCCCTTTTCTTCCAAAAGAGCTCAATGTTCCTCACTGAAAGTGAGGAACATATTCCTTAATCTGTTAGCACTAGAAAGTTGGGGAAATGCACAATGTAACCCACTGTGATATACATCACAAACATCAACATCTCTCACCCCATCCGTCTGCCTTAAAGTCTGAGATTTTTTTAAAGCCTTTAAGTCATCCCAGTTTTTGACATGTTTCTGTGCATTTTTTCATTTTTCTTTGTGCTTTTTTACTTTTTGGTGCCTGCACCAGGGCTTGTACACAGGTCCTGAGTGCTATCCCTTAGCCTTTGCACTCAAGGATAGTGGTCTACCACTTGAACCACAGCTCTGTTTCCTGATTTTTTGGTGATTAATTGTAGATAAGAGACTTTCTGGTGCATGCTTTCTTTGAACCTTGATTCTCAGAAATCATTCTCTTGAGGATTACAGACATGAGCCACTGGCACCTTGCTCCTTTGAGCTTTTATTCTTCACACATACGCACATAGAGTCTTGTCAACAAGTTGCTGCTGCCATTAACTTTTTAATATAGTTATTGTTAACACTAGAGTTTTGTTGAGCAGTTAATGTTTAGCTGGCCAAATAGTATCTGCAACATAACTTTCCCCCAAATTACAATGTCCCTTAGTATCTGAAGTGGGTTGGCTCTACAACCCATGTGGCTAATGAAGTTCTTTTGATATAAAACAGTATAATATTTGCATATAAACTACAAACATCCTTCATATACTTTGTCTTCTCTAGATTGCTTACAGTAAGTAATATAATTGAAATAATGTGTAACTAGATTTTATACCATATTATAGGGCATTATGACAAGAAAACAGTGTGAATGTGTTTTAGTACAGATGCACTGCTTTTCCCTTAAAGATGTACAATCTGTAATTGGTTGAATTTGCATATGCAGAGTATTTATTTGTGCATTATTTATAGAAACTATGCTGTAAGAAAGTTGGTCTTTGGTAAAATGATGATGGTTCTATGTTGAAACTGAAATGGACACCATGAGGAGACTGTGAGTTTTGTGTCTGCATTTAAATGACAGGCAAGATCTTGAGAAATTACTAATATTGTAGCCAATATTGACTGAGAAATCCAATGCATTTCACAGAGAGAGTGTAAATCTGGCCACATTGTAACGAGTACAACAGAAGGAAAATTGAAAGACTATCTTGTTCCCATTGAAATGAATGTCCACTGTCATCAGGTGTTTGAGCAGGGAGTTGTGGATAGCTCTTTGGCCAAGCAAAGCACATTTTATACGTGTCTGGTAGGACATGCAATAGAATGACACAGCAGCTCTACAAGCTATTGAGCTTTGTTGAGTGATAGTTTTCCCTTCCGTATATCGTTTCAAACTATGGGCTTCAAGGAAGTCTGCAACATAAAAATGACTTTTTGTTTTGACAGACCTGGGGCTTGAACTCAGGGCCTGGGCACTGAGCTTTTGCTCAAGGCTGGCACTCAGCTCTACTCTGAACTATCTGTTGGTTGGAGCTTAGTGTCTTGTGGACTTTTCCTGCCCAGGCTTGCTTTGAACTGTGATCCTCAGATCTCATTTCTGAGTAGCTAGGATTGTAGGCATAGGCCACCAGTACCTGACTTCCTGACTTTTTCTCCTCTGTCCTTTGTCCTCCTCCTCAGGCCCCCTTCCTTCCTTCCTCCTCCTTTTTTCATCTTTCTTCTTTTTTCCCCTTTTCTTCATTGCTTTGCTTTCTGAGAGAATTCAATGATCAGCCAACCATGAAATGGGAAAGTGGACCAAATAAGGCTGGATAATTTATTTGAGCCAAACAGAGGTATTATAATCTATGCTTCTACCATCAGTCTTGAAGCAGAAATCCCAGAAAAAAGAATTTTATAATCAGTCACAAAGAATTCCTACACGCATCATGTATCCCTTCCTCATCATTTCCCATTTCTTAGGAGTCTCCACATTGTTTAATTGTAATCATGTGCAACTAGCATTTTAAAGCTTCACACTGCTTTCACATTTATGGGATATGATGAGAAGATTAAGAATGGTTGAAACTCAAGAGTAAATACAGGAAACTTAAGAGTAGATGTAGAAATGTGACTCCACCAGGCTTTCATGGAGCACACATTACCCCAGTGGGCTTCATGTTGTGGCCATCCATGTATAGAAGAACAAACTAGAAGGTGCACTCTCCCAAACAACCCTCATTCTAGTCAGGCCCCTCTCCTGTACTCTGCTTTGCAATTCTGTAGCAGGAATCTAAACTCTGGTTTCCTTCCATTGCATTGGTGTTGTTTGACCTGACTTTCCCTCAGCTTGGAACTTACGCATATGGGACTCAGGTGGCAGGGCCCTGCCTTTCCAGGGCCTGCACTTAGTATTCAATCTATTGTGGAGCAGAGGGATGTTCATGACCCATAGCAAAACTCCTCCCACGTCCCATAAAGTGACATGTTGTTTCTATTAAGGGATCATTTTCTTAAGTGAAATCATGACCAGTCATGATGGCATGGAAGTATACAGAGGCCAAGTGACTATGTGTTACTTTAATTACCAAAGAAGTAACTATTATGATTCCATAATGGTTCAAAGAAGAATTTTAAGACTGAAACAGTGGTTTTATTGTTTCTTTAGTTCAGAAGTAATTGAAATGGAATATGTAAATAGAGTCAAAGTGGACTTTTCCAAGTGAGAAAGAGAAGCCAATTGCACTTCGAAAGAAACTATATGACTATAGCAAGAAAGACATCGCCAATTAACAAATATTTATTTTCCTTTGCTATTCTCTGCTATTTATCCTGTTACATAGTAGTGGAATGAATTAGGAAGAGAGTGATGTAGAGTGCATGGTTTTCCATTGCAACACAAACTATCTATCTATCTATCTATCTATCTATCTATCTATCTACCTACCTACCTACCTACCTACCTATATTTTTGCTGTTCCCAGGGTTTGAACTCAGGCTTGGACACAGTCCCTGAGCTTTTTTTGCTTAAGGCTAGCACTCTGTCACTTGAGCAATAGCTCTACTTCCAGCTTTTTGGTGGTTAATTGAAGAGAAGAGTCTCACAGAGTTTTCCTGTCCAGGCTGGGTTAGAACCTCGATCCTCAGATCTCAGCCTCCTGAATAGCTAGGATTACTGGCTACAGCCACTGGCTTCCAGCTTACTTTCCCTATAGTCTTAAACTATATAGGAATCAACTCTTTGGTAAGCTTTTTTCCATTTTTATGTTTATATTACTAATGATTATTTTGTCTCTATTTTCCTATCTTATGATTATTTAATTATAAGACAATTGTTTATTTTTTATTTGATTAGTTATTTAAAGGACGGGTCTTTGGGGCTTTATATCATAGGATCCAAAGGTAGCACTAATGTCTGTGAACCTTAAAATTATACTACCACTTTTTTGATGACCAAAGCTCATTAGAAACTGGAGCCTGTGGCTCAGGCCTGTAATCCCAGATCCTCATGAGTTTGGAGGATTGTGCTTTGAAACCCGCCCTGGGTAGGGAAGTCCATGACATCCATCCTCCATGAACCACCAAAGTACCAGAAATTGTGCTATTTCTCATGGGGTAGCAGGCCAGCATGGAGTGACAAAGCTAAGGGACATAGCCCAGTCTCTGAGTTCAATTTTCAGTGCTGGCTCAAAAACCAAAACCCCACCAAAACACAAATGACCTGAAAGACTCTAGTCCCTGTGCGTAGGAACTAATAATTTGTCCTACTACTGTGAAGGGAAGAGCTTCTGAGTTCTTACAAAAACTATCTTTAAGTATTTGTGCAAAGGAGTTGCCATTTGACAAAGCAGTTTATGAATATGGCAGATCTTAACCCACCTCACCCCTTTCAACATTCTTGCCCCTCCTTCCTCTGCCCAGCCCTTCCGTTTTCTTACTTTTGTAGTATGTACAATGAATTCTTGACTACAATTCCCCCCTTCCCCTTCATTTGTCCCCCGCTCTTCCCTTGCCCCCACTTGATGAGCTGCTGTTTTTCACCCTTATGCTTTGGGAAGTAATGATAAGCACCACCCCCACCGCC
>NW_025959330.1:0-43965 GCF_023159225.1 Perognathus longimembris pacificus | reverse complement strand
AGACCAATCGGATGTCAGTCATAAAACCAGAAGGCAGGAAAGGAGTGCCGCTTCCCTCCTACCTTTGTCACAAACCTCCTGTGCACAGAAAAGGAGCAGAGGGGCTTGGGCACAGAGCAGGCAGACAACAGATTAGATAAATGGGGATTGGTGTTCACCAGAGGACTGAGAGATCCCAGGTGTGCAGAGGGTGAGAGCAGAGGGAGATTTGGAGAGGATAAGAAGGGCTAGGCCAGGGTGAGGCACTTGTCATTTCCCCAGAAGAAGTGAAGAGGTGCATGGGGAGGTGTGCAGCCTGTGAACCTCAAGAGGAGGAGGGGGAAATTGGGAAGCAGAGGCAGAGGCAAAGAGGCAGTGACGCAGAGGCATGTGTGAGTGAAAGCAGTCCAGAGCAGCAAGGCAGGGACAGGAGGGATAGGAGAGAGAACTCGGAGGGAGTTATCAGCAAAGGGAGGGTATGTGTGCAGGGGACAAGCCTCAGGAACTCAGCTGCAGATGGCAGGTGGTGGCTAGGAAGGCCAGGTTGGGTGCCCCACCACCCAGGGACCAAGTAGAAGGGAGAAGAGGCAAGGGATTCTGGGGCACAGGCCTGCCCCATTCTCTGCGCGCAGCGCTGTGCTTTAGGGTGTAGACCTGAGGGGTAACGAATGCCATCCTTGGTTGGGGCACTACTGGGGCGTAATCATGTGGTCCTGTTACATTGACATTTCTGCCTTGATTGCTTTCCCGAAGAGTTTCTTGCTACCCAGGTCTCCGAAGCTGCATGATTCAGGGAATGGGAGACTGGTGAGGACAGCAAGGGGAGGCCCAAGTGCCAATGGAATGTCCAGTAAGCAGCGCTGGGCTCCTTAGCCACGCCCACCACGAGAACAACACCCTGGACTTGAGCAAGTAGGACACAGTCCTCGAAAACCCCTTAGCACCTTCCAAGCCACTGTGTACTGGGTGCGCTCACGTGTGCGTGTGTGTGCCCCTGCTTGCCTACATGCGTGTGTTCCTGATGCTGTACATGAGTGTGCTTCCTAAGCCTAAGTCTGCATATGTGCAAATAGGTATGTGGATGTAGATCCAGGAGGACCCGGCACAGTGTGTTATAGTGAGCATGTGGGGGGTGGCGGGGAGGAAGAGAGAGAAAGAGAGAGAGAGAGAGTCGGCTCGCCTGTGAGGAATTTTTTGTTCATGTGTGGTTGTATGAGTGTGTCAGGTATGAGGTTGGACAGTGGGAGTTCAAAGTGTTTACACGTTACTTGTTTTTTGAAGTTCCCGGAAACCAATCATATGGCGAAGGCTCCCCTCTTGTGCTGTCCTCTACACAAAGGTCTCCGTACTTGATGCCAAGCTGCCTCTGCTCTTGGAGATCTGCATGACAGTGATGATGCTGCCTATGAATATCATTGCTGGGTGCTAGTGTGCCTTGGTCACGGCAGGGAAGGGTCAGATATCCCTTTCCCTGGTGTCTTAGCAGAGCTTCCTGAAGGAGCCTAAAACATATGGCTGTGAGCCACGGGCACCAGGATTGCCAGCTCCTGCCTCTAGCCAGTATAATCCTTGGCTGCTCAATAGCAGGAAGTGGTAGGCAGGGATCTGGGCCAGAGAGGCCAAGGCAAGCGGGAAGACAAGAGTTAAGCAGACACTAGCGCAGAAAGGAGATGCCCAGATTCGCTGACCTGCTAACCTTGTATCTCCCTTATGCTCTGAGCAAGAGAGATGAGGTTGATTGTGAGAGAGGTGGCGGATCCATACACCAGCCACTTCCAGGACTGGCAAGGGCAGAGGCGGTGGGGAGCTGTGTCACACGGGTTCAACCAGGATGTGGGAAGATGGAGCAGGAGGGGAGGTGGAAAGTGTATTTGCCTAGGACCCTGGCCCAAGCCGTTCCCAGCAGAATGGTCAGGGGAGGGATGTGCGGCTCTACACATCCTGTGCATCCCCGAAGGCCTGTGAGAACTAGTGAGAACTTACAGCAAACCCCCAAGGGGCCCTGTGCCCTTTTTGCTATGGCAACTCCAGTTGGAACACTGGCTCAAGTCAGCAGGAGGCGCCTAGTATCTGGCCATGTCACAGAGCTCCAAACCATATGGGCACTGCCCAGAGGCTTCCCAGCACCCCAGGTGCAAATGCACTGTTAGTGAGGCACCAGGAGGCCCTGCTGGCCTGTGAGCACCAACTGCCTACCTCTAAGCAGCCTCACTACCCCTCCCTTAAGGCTGTTCCTGTTGGAATTCAAATGAAACACACATCAACAAAGTGGGCAAGGAATGGAGAAAAAAACATCCGGCCACCTCCTGGAGGATTTTCTGCATAGTGGGTCGCCTATGTGCAGTCCTTCCTGCTCAGAAAAACACAGGGCTGCTGCCTAGCAAGCCAGGCAAGGTCTTCAGGTGGTCTTGGCCAAGGGGGCAGAGGCCGTTTCCAGACCAATCGGTTGTCAGTCATAAAACCAGAAGGTAGGAAAGGAGTGCCGCTTCCCTCCTACCTTTGTCACAAACCTCCTGTGCACAGAAAAGGAGCAGAGGGGCTTGGGCACAGAGCAGGCAGACAACAGATTTGATAAATGGGGATTGGTTTTCACCAGAGGACTGAGAGATCCCAGGTGTGCAGAGGGTGAGAGCAGAGGGAGATTTGGAGAAGATAAGAAGGGCTAGGCCAGGGTGAGGCACTTGTCATTTCCCCAGAAGAAGTGAAGAGGTGCATGGGGAGGTGTGCAGCCTGTGAACCTCAAGAGGAGGAGGGGGAAATTGGGAAGCAGAGGCAGAGGCAAAGAGGCAGTGACGCAGAGGCATGTGTGAGTTGAAAGCAGTCCAGAGCAGCAAGGCAGGGACAGGAGGGCTAGGAGAGAGAACTCGGAGGGAGTTATCAGCAAAGGAGGTATGTGTGCAGGGACAAGCCTCAGGAACTCAGCTGCAGATGGCAGGTGGTGGCTAGGAAGGCCAGGTTGGGCGCCCCACCACTCTGGGACAAAATAGAAGGGAGAAGAGGCAAGGGATTCTGGGGCACAGGCCTGCCCCATTCTCTCCGCGCAGCGCTGGGCTTTAGGGTGTAGACCTGAGGGGTAACGAATGCCATCCTTGGTTGGGGCACTACTGGGGCGTAATCATGTGGTCCTGTTACATTGACATTTCTGCCTTGATTGCTTTCCCGAAGAGTTTGTTGCTACCCAGGTCTCCGAAGCTGCATGGTTCAGGGAATGGGAGACTGGTGAGGACAGCAGGGGGAGGCCCAAGTGCCAATGGACTGTCCAGTAAGCAGCGCTGGGCTCCTTAGCCACGCCCACCACGAGAACAACACCCTGGACTTGAGCAAGTAGGACACAGTCCTCGAAAACCCCTTAGCACCTTCCAAGCCACTGTGTACTGGGTGCGCTCACGTGTGCGTGTGTGTGCCCCTGCTTGCCTACATTCCCAATCCAAATGGGCAGAAGAAACACAAGATGGCAAACAATGCAGTCATATCTCCCACTCAAAACAAGCTGGAAGCAGAGCAGTCAATCAAAGACATAGAAGAGAACCCTCAAAATGCTCTACAAAGTCTACTGATAAACATGTTAAATGAAAAGTTTGAATCCATCCATACATCAATCCATCCATAAAGTAATAGATGATTTCATGGCCTCAACAAAGAGAAAGATAAATGAACTTCAAGAGTCATATGAAAAGATAACTACCCAGCTAAAAGATTTGAGAGACAGCACTCAAAACCAAATTAATAATGTAAAGATGTCCATGCAGGACCTAAGAGATACTTCTAGCAAGGACATGGAAATCATCAGGAAAGACCAGTCTGAAGGAAAAGAGATTCAAAATCAAGTAACTAGCCTACAGGCTCAAGTAGGTGAAGCAGAGGATCAAATCTCAGGAGCTGAAGATTCCCTAGAATCTATGGAGAAATGTCACACAAAAATACAAAACCAATCCAATCGATAAAACAGATCACTCCAGGAGCTCCAAGACACAAGCAGGAAGCACTATTTGAGGCGAATAGGAATTGAGAAAAACCAGGAGAAAGAAGTTAATGGAATATGCAACCTATTTAACAGAATATTAGCCAAGAACTTCCCAACTATCCAGGAAGGTAGGCCGATACAGATACAAGAAGCATTTAGAACCCCAAAGCGACCAGATCAGAATAGGACATCCCACTGACACATTGTGATCATAACAGGATCAGTAGAGTCCAAGGAAAGAATCCTTAAAGATGTTACGGAGAAGAAAGTAATCACAAATAAAGGAAAAGCAAGCAGAATTACCCCAGACTTCTCAGCAGTGACCATGAAAAGCAAGGGGATCCTGGAATGAGGTATGCCAAACCCTAAATAATAATAAATATCAACCAAGAATGCTGTACCCAGCTAAACTCTTATTCATAGCTGAAGGTCAAATAAAAGTCTTCCACAGGAAGGAAAAACTGAAACAATGTATCTCCACCAAACCAGCTTTACAGAAAATCCTCAAAGATGTACTATACAGGGAAACTAATCAAGATCCCAATACAGACAGAGAAATGAACCCTAAATAGAAAACCAGAATATTAGATCAAGAATTGGGAAGACACAGCTTTTAACAAGATAGCTACAATGAAAGGACAAATGATCATCTCTCAAACCTAACTCTCAACATTAATGGACTTAATTCTTCATTCAAACGACATAGGCTCATTACTTGGATCAAACATCAAGATCCGTCTTTCTGCTGCCTCCAAGAGACACATCTATCTAGCAAAAGCAAACTTCTTCTAAAGGTGAAAGGCTGGAATAAAATCTACCAATAAATGGCCCCCAAATGCAGGCTGGAGTGGAATTCTAGCATCAGATAAAATCGACTTCAAATGAAAAATGGTAAGAAGAGACAAAGAAGGTTACTACATACTAATAAAGCGATGTCTCCTACAGGAGGATATAACCATCTTAAATATCCACACACCAAATACAGGAGAACCCAACTTCATCAAACCAACACTACTGACTCTAAAATCACTCATAGTCCCAAACACATTGATTGTTGGAGACTTTAACACTCCACTGTCACCTCTGGACAGACCAACAGGCCAAAAACTGACCAAAGAATCCACAGAACTAATCAACTGCATAGACCAACTAGACTTAACCAACATCTACAGAATATTCCATCAAGCAATACCAGAATACACATTCTTTTCAGCAGCCCATGAAACATTCTCCAAAATATATCACATCTTAGGGCACAAAGAAAATCTGTACAAATTCAGAAGTATCAAAATCATTCCCTGCCTTCCCTCAGACCACAATAGATTAAAATTAAAGCTCAACTCAAACAGCCACCACACAAAATGATACAATCCATGGAGACTAAGCAACACACTGCTGAACCATCAGTGGGTCATTGAAGAAATTAGACCAGTAATTCAATATTTATGGCATTCAACCAAGGTGAGTGCACAAAGTACCACCTCCTTTGGGACACAGCAAAGGCAGTACTCAGACGAAAATTTATATCTGAGTGCCTACACCAACAATCTGGATAAACAGCAACTCAACAACTTACGGAATCACCTTAATCTTCTCAAAAGAGAACAAGAAGCCATACCCCCAAGTCAATAGATGGAAGCAAATAATTAAAATCGAATCAGAATTAAATATACTTGAGAGGGAGAAAAAAAACCATCGCAACAATCAACAAAACAAAGACTTGGTTCTTTGAGAATATTAACAAGATAGTCAAATTCCTAGCAAACCTGACCAAAAAAACGATGGCAGCACACCCACATAAACAAGATCCGAGATAAAACAGGTAACATCACCACAGAAACAACCAAAATTGAGAACACAATAAGGGACTATTTTGCAAACCTTTGTGCCAACAAATTCGAGAACATGGAAGAAATGGATGATTTTCTAGAAAAAATTGATACCCCCAAACTCAACCATGAAGATTTAAACCTTCTAAACAGACTCATACCCAGCCTTGAAATAGAAACAGCAATAAGTGATTTCCCATCAGAGAAAATCCCATGTCCAGATGGATTCACAGCAGAATTCTACAAGGCTTTCAAAACAGAAGTCACACCAATATTTTTCAAAATCTTCAATGAAATTGAAAGAGAACGTTCACTACCAGACTTATTCTATGAAGCCAGTATAGCCCTCATCCCAAAACCAGGCAGGGACTCATCAACAAAAACAGAACTATAGAACGATTTCCCTGATGAACATAGATGCAAAAATTCTCAACAAAATTCTGTCCAATCGACTTCAACAGGTCATCAAAAATATCATACACCATGTTCAAACTGGATCCATCCCAGGGATGCAAAGTTGTTTCAATATACGCAAGTCAATTAATGTAATCCACCACATCAACCAGAGCAAGGTAAAGAACCACATGGTTATATCTCTGGATGCAGAAAAGGCGTTCGATAAAATCCAGTACCCATTTATGATAAAAATCCTGGAGAAATTGGGATTCCAAGGAACATTCCTGAATATAATAAAGGCAGTTTATTACAAACCAACAGCAAGCATAATTCTAAATGGTGTAAAGCCAAAGCCATTCCTTTGAAAATCAGGAGCAAGATTGAGATGTCTGCTCTCTCCCCTCCTCTTTAACATTCCTAGCCAGAGCAATTAGGCAAGAAGAAAACAAAAAGGGGATCCAAATAGGAAAAGATGAAGTGAAGCTTTCTCTCTTTGCAGATTACATGATCCTATACCTAACGAACACCATAGACTCTACTCCCTAGCTACTAGAGCAGATCCAAAACTTTGGCAAAGTTGCAGGATATAAAATAAACCCTCGAAAATCAACAGCCTTTCTATATGCTAATAACACGAAGACAGAGGCTGAAGTCAGGAAAGCAACTCCCTTTGCAATAGTCTCAAAAACATAAAATACCTAGAAATAACCTTAACCAAAGAAGTGAAAGACCTCTATGATTAGACTGTTTGGTGTAAGTGAACTGAACATCTCCGTGGGGGGGGGGGGGGTAAGGGAAAGGGGGAGGAGGGAGAGGGGTATGAGGGACAAGGTAACAAACTGTACAAGAAATGTATCCAGTGCCTAAAATATGAAACTGTAACCTTTCTGTACATCACTTTGATAATAAAAATTTGAAAAAAAAAAAAAAGAACTAAGGAAATGGAAAAACCTCCCATGCTCCTCGATTGGGAAGATTAATATAGTCAAAATGGCAATATTGCCAAAAGCTATCTACAAATTCCATGCAATACCCACTAATATCCCAACACCATTTTTTAATGAAATTGAGGAAGCAATCCAGAAATTTATATGGAAAAATAAATGACCCCCCGACTAGCAAAAACAATCCTAAGCAGAAAGAACAATGCCGGAGGAATTACAATACCAAACTTCAAGCTGTATTATAAAGCTATAGCTATAAAAACAGCTTGGAATTGGCAATGGAACAGGCCTGAAGACCAATGGAACAGAATTGAAGATCCAGCAGTGAACACACAGAACTAAGCCCCCTTAATCTTTGATAGAGGAGCTAAAAAAATACGATGGAAGAAAGATAGCCTCTTTAACAAATGGTGATGGCAAAACTGGTTCAACACCCACAACAAAGCAAAATTAGATCCTTATATATCATCCTGCACCAAAATCAATTCCACATGGATCAAAGATCTTGAAATTATAACAGATACCTTGAAAGCACTAAAAGAATTAGGAGAAACACTTGGGCTCCTTGGCACAGGACAGACCTTCCTTAACAAAGAGCCATAAATGCTACAAATCACAAAAAGGACGAGCAAATGGGATTGCATCAAATTGCTGAGCTTCTGCAGGGCAAAGGACATAGCTCACAAGATGAATGGAAAGCCTACAGATTGGGAAAAGATCTTTATCAGCCATACAATGAACAAAGACCTCATATCTAAAATATATGCAGAACTACAAAAAATTAAATTCCTCCAAAACAAAACCGCAAAGAACCAACAGCCCCCTCAACAAGTGGGCTAAAGACTTACAAAGAGACTTCTCTGATGAGGAAATGAGAATGGCCAAGAGTCATATGAAAAAGTGCTCTACATCTCTGGCCATAAAAGAAATGCAAATCAAAACAACATTGAGATTCCATCTCACCCCAGTAAGAATGACCTATATCAAGAAAACTAACAATAATAAATGTTGGAGGGGATGTGGACAAAAGGGAACCCTACTTCATCGTTGGTGGGAATGTAAACTTGTTCAGCCACTCTGGCAAGTGGTATGGAGATTTCTCAGAAGGTAAACATAGAGCTCCCTTATGATCCAGCAGCCCCACATTTGGCATCTACCCAAAGACCACAGAGAAGAACACACAAAAGCCACCAGCACAACAATATTCATCACAGCACAATTTGGCATAGCTAAAATATGGATCCCACCCAGTAACGCTCAGTAGATGAATGGATCAGGAAAATGTGGTACATATACACAATGGAATTTCATACCTCTGTCTCAAAGAATGACATTGCCGCATTTGTAAGGAAATGAAAGGACTTGGAAAAAATTATCCTAAGTGAAGTGAGCCAGACCCAAAGAAACATGGATTCTATGCTATGAATAGGATTCCCTATTCTCTTAGGGAATAGTTAGCTCAGGTTTAGGCTAGTCACAGCAGAGGATCACAAGAGCCCAACAGCAATACTCTTATGAACACATAAGATGAGGATAAGTGAAACAACCTCCATTTTATGGAAACAACTGTTATATCACTGCTGTAATTACTTTCAACATGCCATGTGTAACTGTAGCTTCTACTGTTGATGATGCTCTTGTATCCCTTTCCTGCGGTTGTACCTTCACTATCAGTTTATCTTATTTGAGTACTTTGGAAACTGTATATACTGGTATTAGAATTAGGAAAGGGAAAGGGAATACCAAAACCGAGAGATACAAGATAAAAAGACAAACGACTACAAAGGCAATGCTTTCAAAACTGTTTGGTGTAAGCCAAGTGAACAACTCTGGGGGGAGGGGGCAGGGGGAGGGGAGGGTAAGTGAGGGAGGAGGTAACAAACAGTATAAGAAATGTATCCAATGCCTAACATATGCAACTGTAACCTCTCTGTACATCACTTTGACAATAAATAAGAAAAAAAATGTTTTTCCTATGAGGAAAACAATACAGTCTATGTTTCTTTAGGTCTGGCTCACTTCACATAGTAAATTTTTTTTGGAATAATTAGTACATGTTTAGGATAGTCAAAGCCGAAGTCATAATAGCCCAATAGCTATGCCCTTATGGACACTTAAGATGATGCTAAGTGAAATGAGCTCCCTGTTATCGAAACAAGTGGTATATCATTATTGTAATTATTTTCAACATGCGATATGAATCCGTACCCTTTTTATTTTCTCTTGTATTCCCTTCCTGTGGTTTTACCCCCACTATCACTGTATCTCATCTGAGCACCCTGGATACTGTATATACGTGTATTAGAGCTAGGGAAGAGAAAGTAAATATCAAAATCAATAGACAAAGGATAAAAATACAAACAACTCCAAACACAATACTCACAAAACCATTTGGTGTAAACCAACCGTACAACTCGTGGGTGGAAGGGGAAGCAGGAGGGAAGAGGTAGGCATGTGGAGGGGAGGAGGAGCTAACATATTTGACAAGAAATGTACTCACTGCATTATATATGAAACTGTAACCCCTCTGTACTTCACTTTGACAATAAAGGAGAAAAAAGACAATAAATATTTTTTAATGATTCTGAAACACCTAACATTTCTGAGAGTTATAACATATAATGCTTAAGATTCTCATGTTAAAAACTAACATTTAGAATCAACACTCTCTTTCTCTGGCAATAGGAAAACTACCAACACATACACTGTTTGTGAATAAAGGTAAACATTTCCCTCAAAGAACTGCTAATCACCATACATTTCCTTTCTTCCTTCCTGTTATTTACTTCAGCCAATCTCTGGCCATAATCTGAGTGAAACCAGCCAAAAGGTACAGACACTGAGGCAGGTAGGGACAGATAGCATGAACACACCAAGGTGGCTGAGGCCTGAGCTATTTTGGATACTATAACCTCAACATTAGGCACAGGTAGTGAGAGAGGAAGAGAGAGATCAGGAAAAGTAGAAGCCAAATGGCTGCTAGGTATAAAAATCTAGAGAAGTGTGGACTCAAGACAGTTGTCAGAAGCTGCAACACAAAAATGAATAAGATGTAAATTAGATGGGATGTTCAAGGAAATAACCAAACGAGAACATAAAACAAACTAAGTCAAAGCTAGGACAGCGAAAAGAGTAGCGCAAAATTCGGGAGGTGGCAAACATGGCCTGCGTTTATTAAAAAAATAAAATAAAATAAGCTTCTCCACAAGCACAAACATCTCTCCAGCCTTCCTTCTCTCTCTACTCATAGAATAAGCATTCCCTCCTCTGCAGCTTTTGCTAGCAAGAGACACGTGATCTTTTTGTTAGATTATGAAACAAATACCAGTGATGAGCCAAAAACTTAAATATAGTAAAAGAGTTGGGACAGCACTGTGTTCACTCTGTGAGAAATATCCAACAGGAAGGTGCAGTGTCTTTATTCAACAACATTTCTTTATTCGAATCACAAAGATTATGATTAAAGCATGTCTTTAACCCTCTCATATATTGCTATCCTATTTATTCTTGTGTTAGACATTTACAATGACCACTCTTAGGAATCTAGAAAGTTCTGAGGAAGAACTGGCCGCGGGGGGGTGGTGCTTATCATTACTTCCCAAAGCATAAGGGTGAAAAACAGCAGCTCATCAAGTGGGGGCAAGGGAAGAGCGGGAGACAAATGAAGGGGAAGGGGGGAATTGTAGTCAAGAATTCATTGTACATACTACAAAAGTAAGAAAACGGAAGGGCTGGGCAGAGGAAGGAGGGGCAAGAATGTTGAAAGGGGTGAGGTGGGTTAAGATGGGCCATATTCATAAACTGCTTTGTCAAATGGCAACTCCTTTGCACAAATACTTAAAGATAGTTTTTGTAAGAACTCAGAAGCTCTTCCCTTCACAGTAGTAGGACAAATTATTAGTTCCTACGCACAGGGACTAGAGTCTTTCAGGTCATTTGTGTTTTGGTGGGGTTTTGGTTTTTGAGCCAGCACTGAAAATTGAACTCAGAGACTGGGCTATGTCCCTTAGCTTTGTCACTCCATGCTGGCCTGCTACCCCATGAGAAATAGCACAATTTCTGGTACTTTGGTGGTTCATGGAGGATAGATGTCATGGACTTCCCTACCCAGGGCGGGTTTCTAAGCACAATCCTCCAAACTCATGAGGATCTGGGATTACAGGCCTGAGCCACAGGCTCCAGTTTCTAATGAGCTTTGGTCATCAAAAAAGTGGTAGTATAATTTTAAGGTTCACAGACATTAGTGCTACCTTTGGATCCTATGATATAAAGCCCCAAAGACCCGTCCTTTAAATAACTAATCAAATAAAAAATAAACAATTGTCTTATAATTAAATAATCATAAGATAGGAAAATAGAGACAAAATAATCATTAGTAATATAAACATAAAAATGGAAAAAAGCTTACCAAAGAGTTGATTCCTATATAGTTTAAGACTATAGGGAAAGTAAGCTGCAAGCCAGTGGCTGTAGCCAGTAATCCTAGCTATTCAGGAGGCTGAGATCTGAGGATCGAGGTTCTAACCCAGCCTGGACAGGAAAACTCTGTGAGACTCTTCTCTTCAATTAACCACCAAAAAGCTGGAAGTAGAGCTATTGCTCAAGTGACAGAGTGCTAGCCTTAAGCAAAAAAAGCTCAGGGACTGTGTCCAAGCCTGAGTTCAAACCCCGGGAACAGCAAAAATATAGGTAGGTAGGTAGGTAGGTAGGTAGGTAGATAGATAGATAGATAGATAGATAGATAGATAGATAGATAGATAGATAGAGTTTGTGTTGCAATGGAAAACCATGCACTCTACATCACTCTCTTCCTAATTCATTCCACTACTATGTAACAGGATAAATAGCAGAGAATAGCAAAGGAAAATAAATATTTGTTAATTGGCGATGTCTTTCTTGCTATAGTCATATAGTTTCTTTCGAAGTGCAATTGGCTTCTCTTTCTCACTTGGAAAAGTCCACTTTGACTCTATTTACATATTCCATTTCAATTACTTCTGAACTAAAGAAACAATAAAACCACTGTTTCAGTCTTAAAATTCTTCTTTGAACCATTATGGAATCATAATAGTTACTTCTTTGGTAATTAAAGTAACACATAGTCACTTGGCCTCTGTATACTTCCATGCCATCATGACTGGTCATGATTTCACTTAAGAAAATGATCCCTTAATAGAAACAACATGTCACTTTATGGGACGTGGGAGGAGTTTTGCTATGGGTCATGAACATCCCTCTGCTCCACAATAGATTGAATACTAAGTGCAGGCCCTGGAAAGGCAGGGCCCTGCCACCTGAGTCCCATATGCGTAAGTTCCAAGCTGAGGGAAAGTCAGGTCAAACAACACCAATGCAATGGAAGGAAACCAGAGTTTAGATTCCTGCTACAGAATTGCAAAGCAGAGTACAGGAGAGGGGCCTGACTAGAATGAGGGTTGTTTGGGACAGTGCACCTTCTAGTTTGTTCTTCTATACATGGATGGCCACAACATGAAGCCCACTGGGGTAATGTGTGCTCCATGAAAGCCTGGTGGAGTCACATTTCTACATCTACTCTTAAGTTTCCTGTATTTACTCTTGAGTTTCAACCATTCTTAATCTTCTCATCATATCCCATAAATGTGAAAGCAGTGTGAAGCTTTAAAATGCTAGTTGCACATGATTACAATTAAACAATGTGGAGACTCCTAAGAAATGGGAAATGATGAGGAAGGGATACATGATGCGTGTAGGAATTCTTTGTGACTGATTATAAAATTCTTTTTTCTGGGATTTCTGCTTCAAGACTGATGGTAGAAGGAAAGGTTTTCCTGCTTTAAAAAAAAGGTGTAAAAGAATAAAATGTCCTAGACTTCTTAATCCAAAGATACCTTGTGTTATAACAATTAGACATTTTCATATTCATAAAATGGTAACATAAATTTTATTACCACACCAGCACTTCATTTATTCCTAGCCTGATTTCCAGACTAATCTCAACATTCAAGAAAATATCTCAAAAGTAGCTGAAATTTAGGGCATTGAATAACATTGCACAGAAGAAAAGCATATACAAGAACATAAAAAGCTATGGTTTCTTCACTGATGTAATTTCACAATGTTAGAGTTTTTCTTTTATTAAAAACTACCAGTTGCAAAGACATGACTGGAAAGTTCAGGCACATGGGTCCGCCTTCCTGCCTCAGGTCCTGGGCAACTACCAGACAATCTGCAGGGTTATGAGATAAAGTCACGAATACAGTGTGTTTGGCTAAATATTTTTAATAGATTATAATACCTCTGTTTGGCTCAAATAAATTATCCAGCCTTATTTGGTCCACTTTCCCATTTCATGGTTGGCTGATCATTGAATTCTCTCAGAAAGCAAAGCAATGAAGAAAAGGGGAAAAAAGAAGAAAGATGAAAAAAGGAGGAGGAAGGAAGGAAGGGGGCCTGAGGAGGAGGACAAAGGACAGAGGAGAAAAAGTCAGGAAGTCAGGTACTGGTGGCCTATGCCTACAATGCTAGCTACTCAGAAATGAGATCTGAGGATCACAGTTCAAAGCAAGCCTGGGCAGGAAAAGTCCACAAGACACTTAGCTCCAACCAACAGATAGTTCAGAGTAGAGCTGAGTGCCAGCCTTGAGCAAAAGCTCAGTGCCCAGGCCCTGAGTTCAAGCCCCAGGTCTGTCAAAACAAAAAGTCATTTTTATGTTGCAGACTTCCTTGAAGCCCATAGTTTGAAACGATATACGGAAGGGAAAACTATCACTCAACAAAGCTCAATAGCTTGTAGAGCTGCTGTGTCATTCTATTGCATGTCCTACCAGACACCTATAAAATGTGCTTTGCTTGGCCAAAGAGCTATCCACAACTCCCTGCTCAAACACCTGATGACAGTGGACATTCATTTCAATGGGAACAAGATAGTCTTTCAATTTTCCTTCTGTTGTACTCGTTACAATGTGGCCAGATTTACACTCTCTCTGTGAAATGCATTGGATTTCTCAGTCAATATTGGCTACAATATTAGTAATTTCTCAAGATCTTGCCTGTCATTTAAATGCAGACACAAAACTCACAGTCTCCTCCTGGATTCCATTTCAGTTTCAACATAGAACCATCATCATTTTACCAAAGACCAACTTTCTTACAGCATAGTTTCTATAAATAATGCACAAATAAATACTCTGCATATGCAAATTCAACCAATTACAGATTGTACATCTTTAAGGGAAAAGCAGTGCATCTGTACTAAAACACATTCACACTGTTTTCTTGTCATAATGCCCTATAATATGGTATAAAATCTAGTTACACATTATTTCAATTATATTACTTACTGTAAGCAATCTAGAGAAGACAAAGTATATGAAGGATGTTTGTAGTTTATATGCAAATATTATACTGTTTTATATCAAAAGAACTTCATTAGCCACATGGGTTGTAGAGCCAACCCACTTCAGATACTAAGGGACATTGTAATTTGGGGGAAAGTTATGTTGCAGATACTATTTGGCCAGCTAAACATTAACTGCTCAACAAAACTCTAGTGTTAACAATAACTATATTAAAAAGTTAATGGCAGCAGCAACTTGTTGACAAGACTCTATGTGCGTATGTGTGAAGAATAAAAGCTCAAAGGAGCAAGGTGCCAGTGGCTCATGTCTGTAATCCTCAAGAGAATGATTTCTGAGAATCAAGGTTCAAAGAAAGCATGCACCAGAAAGTCTCTTATCTACAATTAATCACCAAAAAATCAGGAAACAGAGCTGTGGTTCAAGTGGTAGACCACTATCCTTGAGTGCAAAGGCTAAGGGATAGCACTCAGGACCTGTGTACAAGCCCTGGTGCAGGCACCAAAAAGTAAAAAAGCACAAAGAAAAATGAAAAAATGCACAGAAACATGTCAAAAACTGGGATGACTTAAAGGCTTTAAAAAAATCTCAGACTTTAAGGCAGACGGATGGGGTGAGAGATGTTGATGTTTGTGATGTATATCACAGTGGGTTACATTGTGCATTTCCCCAACTTTCTAGTGCTAACAGATTAAGGAATATGTTCCTCACTTTCAGTGAGGAACATTGAGCTCTTTTGGAAGAAAAGGGAGAAGGAAGAGGAGGAAAAGAGGTGAGAAGAGTGGGAGAAGAGGCGAGAGGAACCGATAACAAAGAAGACTATCTAGACATATATTCTGACTCCCAGTTATACCATAATGTACAAGCCAGAGCTTGCTACAATTTACTCAATTAGAGTAAATATGATCATTGTATTTTATAACGTGTGAATATATTTTAAATACAAGAATTAAAGCTTCATGTCCATAATGAAGACCAGAACGCCTATAAATTGAAATTATAATTTTTTTTTTACATTTTAGGTGTCAAAGCCTATAAGTATGCCCTTATAACAAAAACTGCATGAATCTAGTGATCAATGTAAGGAACACATTATGAAGGGAAATGAATACATTTCAACTACCATTCGTGAAGAGAATAAGGCCTTCAACTGAAGAGGCAGTGACATCTCTGGATGCAATGACGTCAGAAGTGTCATCGCAATTCCAAATTATCCTGTACTCATAGAAATTCCAAATTTTGAGGGGAAGAAGTTCCACAGTAAGTTGAATGACAGTATTAATTCCACTTATTCTAGCTGTTGGAATACTAGCCCAAAGTTCATGGCTGTGGCTGTATCTACTATACACAAGGGCAACATTGACTGCATTTCAGGTATCTTAGAGCTGATGGGTTGGAGAAACTATTTGCTTTCTCTACTGATTTTGTCCATCACCAAAGAAGACAAGGGATAGCTCGCAATTCAATTGGGAAGAAACTGGTGGAGCAGTGAACTCCTATTTAGCTCAGTTCCTCCTATCTCCACGTAAGAATCACCATTGTTAACACAAATTGGGGAGGGATGGGGGCATTGTGAAATTCCATGGCACTTTAAACCACCCCACCAAACTTCACCCATCTTGGCAAGCCAGGTCAGGTAGCAATGCTTCTAGGTGTAGCCAGTCATATCCTGGGTTTCAGGTTTCAGCCTGCAGCTCAGAGTCATCCATAAACAGTTTTCACATTCTCCACTTCCACCAAACCACCCCAGAAAGTCTCTAACATGGTAAGGAGGGCACCCAAACAGTTTTTCATGATAGGTCTTGGATGGCTTCCATTTTGGTCATGTCACAGTGTTGATTTTACACCCTTACAAAGCAATCAGAAGCAGAGCAGACTGTGGCCTTGAAAGAATGTTTGCTCCCACACATCGAATAAGGTACAGTGAATTGAAATTCCATATAGTATTGGTATCCTTTTACATAATTACCAACGGAATTACTACAGTGAGAAAGGGAAAGGAAGCCAGACATCGTGGCACACTTCTGTTTCCCAGATACTGGGGAACAGAGGTAGGGAGGAGCACAGTCTTGAGACCACCTGATCAAATGAAAAGCAGGGGAGGGAGGGGAGGAGGAGTTAAAGGGGAAGAAGAGTGAAAAGGGCAGAGGAAAAGGGAGAAAGGTGGAAGAGATAGAGGAAGGGGAGGGCTGGCCAGCCCAAAAGACTATCCAAAGATAACTCAAAAGCCAAAAAAAAAAAAAAAAGGAACTGGAGGAGTGGTTTAAATGAAGCAAGGAAAAGGCCTCAAGTTCCAAGCCAAGCATCACAGAGCAAGAATTGGAAGAATTAGCTTCTTCATTTGTAAACAAGGCAGACAAAAGAGAACAAGAACACCCCTTCAAAAGGCAACTTGTCCTTGTCCACTCTCAGCAGAAAAGTCACTGAGCATGTCATGTCCAGCCTGTTGGATTCATTAGGCCTCAGAAAGACTTACTGGGGACATTCGTGGGGGCACCCTCATCACTGTGCCCTGTTCTGTGTCACAGGAAGTGGAGAATATCTGCCATTTTCATTTCCATAACATTCACCATCTCAAGTTGCTTATTCAAGTTTCTTAAGGTAAAACTGTTTCTGTTCTCTATATCATTGAAAATGTATACAGCAAGACATGGAGTTTTATATGCTCAAATCCACTGGATTAGCAAAGGAACACAAAGGCTCTGACACCAGGGGGAAGAATGCTCTATCTCAAAGCAAGCGTGACCATTTACGTCCATCACCATACTGGGGCGACCTCAATCCATCACCAGGATCTGTACTGCTCCCACTTGGGAATGAGGGGTACTTGCGCTTGTTGGCATTTACTCCCATTTTGTAAATAGTCATTTCATAAGTATAGAGGATACCTTAAGAAGTATCTACTTTCTGTGTATGCTCATACTAGGGCTTGAACTCAGGGCCTGGGCAATGCCCCTTAACTTTTTTGCTCAAGGCTGGCTTTCTATCACTTGAGCCACAGCTCTACTTTGGCTTTTTGGTGGCTATTGAAGGTGAGAGACTCATGGAAATTCCTGCCTAGGCTGGCTTTGAATCTCAACCTTCAGATTGCAATCTCCTAAGAAGCTAGAATTATAACTGAGCCACCACCAGATGGCTTCTAGTCTCACTTTTTACCTGTAGCTGTTAAACACTCCACACAAGAAGTTCTCAACTTTAATCTCACTATTCATAGAATAGAATAGACTATCATCATATAGAACAGGCTGTCCATTCTATATTAAAAATCATGTTTAGAAAGTGGCTCAGGTGGTAGAGCTGAAGAGCTCAGGGACAGAGCCCAGGCCCAGAGTTCAAGCCCCATGAACAAGAAAAAAAATATCATGTTTCTTTCATTTGGAATATCAGCAGATCAGCTACCAGTGTACCTTTATCTACCTATCCATCAATTCTTAGAAATTCAAAAGGCAACCAACAAACTTTGTATCCATTCCTACAGATTTTCTCAGGAGCCATATTTTCTTCTATTATGAATTTCTGAAACATAAGTATAGTTTTCTTTCTCTACCACCAAACCATTTAAACAACTTCCCATATTGTAAACATTTCATAGATTTAGGTTATATGCTCCAAAATGTACGCCTCTTGATTTTGCTTATCCCACATGGAAAGTCCTTTTCAAATTAACATTTGGTGTCATCTTCATGGAACTAGAAACTCCATGAGGATACAGGGCAAGTCTGCCTTATTTGCTCCCCCCCAAAAATAATCCCAAAATCTGGTACTGTTTAGAATTTATGCTAGGTAGAGAATTGACTAAGATGCTAAGTCGTTATTGCCCAGCTCTTACTTACAATGATATGACCAGTTTGTAAAAAGCCATATGTGGAAATGATTTGCACAAGATTGTGTAACATGTGAATGAAAAAGCCAAGGTGGCTTTCTTCATTTCCTATTCTACATGGATGACACCACAGAGGTTCTTATACCTGTTTGCATTTCCTTAGCCTCAGGTCCTCAGCTCCTCCCACTAGCCCCCAGATCCACCCATACCTAATGAGCCACTCCTACTCACTACCTATCTACTTCCCCTTTACCCCCAGAGAGAGAAGCTGCCACCTGGATAAGGTGCAGACACCATGTAGCTCCCTCTCCCATGGGAACTATGGCCCCACTTATAAACCTCTTTTTGAACCTTTTCTCCTGTCTGTGATGATCTCTGCATGGTCCGCTGGGATGGCTGGGACATATCTTTTCAACACCTAATAGGCTGAGGAGGCCAATGGTACTGATGAATGAGTTCTTATCACTTGAATGGTGTATCCATTCCCATCGTTCTTCATTGGCTGGACAGAGAAACCTTTCTGTAAATATGCCTGCTTTATGCATACTTCATGGAAGATCCAAAGAACACAACCTGAAGTAGAATTCTGTAGCCATAGTGACGAGCCAAGTTACTCTCTTAGAGACAGTCAGGTATGACAGGGATCAAGCCACAAATAGCAGCTGTTATTTCCTTGTCTCTGCCATTGCTAACGCAAATCTGCTAAACATAGCTTTGATGAATTATTTGGGGTTCTTAAAAGAAAATTTTCTTTTGGTTTTCTAGAGCGTCTCTTGATCTTACAAAAAAGGTAAATATGCCTTTCTACTGAGGACAAAGATGATATAATAATGACTGTCCAATTTTATGTTATAAATATCACTGTATAAATAAATCTGATTTGAATAGGTCTACGAGTCAGATGGAGAAGACACTCATTTTGGTAAACATCTCATATTGAAGCTGTAAAGACACTCTTTACTAAGTCCATGCCCAATAAATCCAAGTCTTTCTACCCGGTATGCTTCGGTCTAAATGGTCTGTTTCCCCTGTCATTTTGGTGAACACTTTGGAGACAAAACTAGGTATCATGAAAACCCCAAATTCCACTGCTACAACACCAAGAGATACTGACAGGCAAGATTATCTTTATAAATGACCTACAGATGTTTAACTAACCGCCATGTACATTAGCTTTAGGTTCTGAGCAACTTTTGCAACATTTCCCACTTGTTCCTCTGTGGAGCAGAGGAAGGAATGTAAGAAAAAGACTAATGAACTGTGGGTGCAGCTTTAGTGGTAAGAGAATTTGCCTAGTCTTTCTGAGAAACTTACAAAAAAAAAAAAACCAACACAAAAAAAACAGAAGTATTATTTAAGCTCTAAACACTAATATGCCAAACAATTTACATAAATCGTACAATGGAGAAGGAATTTCTACTCTTTTTTTTTCCTGGTGAAAAAATGAAGTGCATTCATTTGATCACAGTCACACCATTATTTAGTATCAGATCTAAGATTGCAGTCTAGACATATCCAGCTCATTCTGGATTCCTTATTAGGCTTCTAGCTCTGGAGACCCTCTGCCCAGGGGACAAATCCTAAGATTGCTAGCACTTAAAACTCTCCTAGTTATAGAAAGTAAATCACAAAGAGCCTCTCCTACTGTGAGAAGCCATTCGATAAATCTTCCTCAAAGCCTTCCCACAGAGGCTACCTGGGAAAACCCCAGTAAGACCTGAGTTCTAGCAGAAGCCATCAGTGAGTACAAACAACACAAATTTGCTTCTTTGCTACCGACCCTTGGCTCTGAGACTCAGCCTAGCCTCAAGAGTGTCAACTTGAATGGATGGGCATGTGTCCACAGGAACTGAGTTGAGGTCACACTTGTCTCACTCTGTCCTGCAAACAGATGTCTGGGTGACAAGTCTTAGTCACACATGGCGAACAGAGGTTCCAGCCAAATCAGGTGGGAAGTGCCATATCTTCTTTCTAAGCCTTAGCGGGGAAGCTGGCAAACATTGTATCTCCCATGCCTTACGCTGCTTTGCTACTATGGGACTTCCTAAACAAATTAAAACTGATAATGGTCCAAGATATGTTGGACAAACTTTTCAAACTTTTTGCAAATCTTACCAAATTGTTCACTCTACAGGAATCCCCTATAATCCTCATGGTCAAGGAATTGTCAAACGGGCCAACGGTTTGTTAAAACACCAAATTTCTAAATTAAAAGGGGGGGAACTATACCCCTTCTCTCCTGTTAATATACTTTCTCATACTTTATTCATACAAAATTTTTTAAATTTGGATTTCAATGGCCATTCTGCAGCACAGCGGTTCTGGGAAAAGAGAGAGCAAATTGGATTTCAATGGCCATTCCGCAGCACAGCGGTTCTGGGAAAAGAGAGAGCAAAGAGCTTTTGCCCAAGTTAAGTGAAAAGATCCTTTAACAAGTGCTTGGCACAGGCCCGATCCGGTACTGACATGGCGTTGAGGACATGTCTGTGTTTTTCCACAGGATGAAAATGATGCCCGCTGGCTACCTGAGCGTTGTGTTCGGATTGTGGAAACTCATCAGAATGGTACAAGCGCTGACCCACTGGGCTTATGTGCCAGATCCACAGATTGTGCACCCTGCGACCTGGGAGGGAGCTGAGGTGTTTGTCCATGTCAACAGATCAGCGTACGGTACAGCTCCAGACCCTTTTGTCCAGCACGTTAAGATGGGAGATTTTGCAGCTTCTGGCATTGGAACCCCTTTATGTTTTACAACTGACTCCAACAGTTATATTCCAGGCTGTACTGTGATGCAATCCATAAAATATAGAATTTGGATTCCTGATAATAGTCAAGTATATAATATACAAATGGCTTCATTGCCTACTGGGTTTCCTGTACATGCCAATTCTACCTCGTCCTTCATGATACCTCGCTGCATCAACTCCTCTCAAATTGTAGAATCCACGGGAGAACTGCACCCCGTAAAGTGTAGACACGATCACCCTTTTATAACCAATATTTCAGGAACTAATTCTCAGCTGATGGACTGGTCTGGAGCTAATCTCACCAATAAGTTCAACCCAGGTCTGTGGTGGATGAATGGACGCCCTCAGCGCCATGTCTGGATGTTAGTGGCTGCTCTGAATAATATCTCCTGGCCCACTTCTACTTCTTTAAAAAAAATATTATGAGTTGTGTAACACCCCCTTATGCTATTATGTATGGACCTTTTAATATTTCTATAGGAGCCATGTACTTTGATGTTACCTGCACTAACTGTTCTTTTACAAATTGCTTGTATAGTGGTCTTACTGATTCTGTAATTATTATTAAGCAACCACCATTTGTTATGCTTCCTGTAAACTTATCTGAAGCTTGGTATAAAGAAACAGGTATTCAAGTGTTAAAACATTTAAAAGAACTTATGCGCCCTAGACGATTTGTAGGGCTATTATTAGCAGGAATTTTAGCCTTTATTGCTTTAGCTGCCTCTGCTGCAGCGGCTACTGTGGCTTTAACACAAAATGTGCAGACAGCTCACCATGTTAATCAGCTTGCTCATAATACCACGCAAGCCCTGCACTTTCAAGGCAGGATTGATGATAAGGTAGAACAAAATTAGAAGCATTATATGAATCTGTGTTGTCACTGGGAGAACAAATTCGTGCCTTACAAACTTTGCAATGGGTACGCTGTCATGCTGTGTTTGACTTTTTTCCTGTGACCCTCCATAAGTATAATGGGTCGAGCTATCCTTGGGAACAAGTTGTAGCACATCTAAATGGTATTTGGCACCATAATAACTTGTCCTTAGATCTCTTTCAACTCCATAGAAAAATAGCCGGACTAGAACAGGCCCCGCCCTTGGACTTTAAAGTGGCAGAAACAGCAAAAGAACTGTTTGAACAACTTCAACAGTATGTCCCTTCCTTATCTAATGTTAAGGGGCTGCTAATGACATTGCTCGGCCCAGGGATACTTTTGCTGATGGCTTGCCTATGTCTTCCTTGCATTGTACGCATATTGCAAAACTCTTTCATGAGTTTAGCCAGCCAGCTCCATAAGGTCAAGCTCCAAGTAAATGAATTTCCCCCGAGAGGAACCGCAGCCAGAGACGGGTATGAGGCAGTGCCAGCCTAGACCGATCTAAGACAGGGCCTTCAGCACTGCTCTGAAGTTGTTCCCTAAGACGGGTAAGGAAGGCTGAGGTACTCACCCCACCTAAGACAGGCGGGTTCGCTTCTTCTAATAAAAAGACGGGGGAACTGTCGGGAGCCGAGATAGCAGCTAAGCTCATCCTGACATGTGGCTGTGCCGATGTTGCCAAGATGTCGGGAGCCAAACTTGCACCTAGGTTCATTATCACCTCTGGCTGTGCTGTTACCGCCAGGATATGCTAAAGGCAAAGTCCACTGCCACTGTCCGGAATTGCTTTGTTACCTTGTGTTTACTGTAATCAAATGTTGTAAACTTCAAAGCCTCTTTGTGTTCTGGAATTTTAACAACCCTATGCTATTCCCTGGTCCCAAAACTGCATATAAGCTGGAAGTTAAGAATAAACTGTTGCTGCAGTCTTGAGGTTCAACCTTGCGGCTGCAGACCTCCCGTACCCCATCTTTGTATCTTGTCTTTTTTCTCTTGCCTTATTTTTCCTTTTCCGTATCCCTGCCGCCCCTCAGTCAGGATTCTTGTCCCCCTGCTGGCTGGCCCGGCAGGAGGGATGTGCGGATCTACACATCCTGTGCATCCCCGAAGGCCTGTGAGAACTAGTGAGAAATTACAGCAAACCCCCAAGGGGCCCTGTGCCCTTTTTGCTATGGCAACTCCAGTTGGAACACTGGCTCAAGTCAGCAGGAGGCGCCTAGTACCTGGCCATGTCACAGAGGTCCAAATCATATGGGCACTGCCCAGAGGCTTCCCAGCACCCCAGGTGCAAATGCACTGTTAGTGAGGCACCAGGAGGCCCTGCTGGCCTGTGAGCACCAACTGCCTACCTCTAAGCAGCCTCACACCCCTCCCTTAAGGCTGTTCCTGTTGGAATGCAAATGAAAGCACACATCAACAAAGTGGGCAAGGAATGGAGAAACAAAACATCCGGCCACCCCCTGGAGGCTTTTCTGCATAGTGGGTCGCATATGTGCAGTCCTTCCTGCTCAGAAAAACACAGGGCTGCTGCCTAGCAAGCCAGGCAAGGTCTTCAGGTGGTCTTGGCCAAGGGGGCAGAGGCCGTTTCCAGACCAATCGGATGTCAGTCATAAAACCAGAAGGCAGGAAAGGAGTGCCGCTTCCCTCCTACCTTTGTCACAAACCTCCTGTGCACAGAAAAGGAACAGAGGGGCTTGGGCACAGAGCAGGCAGACAACAGATTAGATAAATGGGGATTGGTGTTCACCAGAGGACTGAGAGATCCCAGGTGTGCAGAGGGTGAGAGCAGAGGGAGATTTGGAGAAGATAAGAAGGGCTAGGCCAGGGTGAGGCAGTTGTAATTTCCCCAGAAGAAGTGAAGAGGTGCATAGGAAGGTGTGCAGCCTGTGAACCTCAAGAGGAGGAGGGGGAAATTGGGAAGCAGAGGCAGAGGCAAAGAGGCAGTGACGCAGAGGCATGTGTGAGTTGAAAGCAGTCCAGAGCAGCAAGGCAGGGACAGGAGGGCTAGGAGAGAGAACTCGGAGGGAGTTATCAGCAAAGGAGGTATGTGTGCAGGGGACAAGCCTCAGGAACTCAGCTGCAGATGGCAGGTGGTGGCTAGGAAGGCCAGGTTGGGCGCCCCACCACCCTGGGACCAAGTAGAAGGGAGAAGAGGCAAGGGATTCTGGGGCACAGGCCTGCCCCATTCTCTGCGAGCAGCGCTGTGCTTTAGGGTGTAGACCTGAGGGGTAACGAATGCCATCCTTGGTTGGGGCACTACTGGGGCGTAATCATGTGGTCCTGTTACATTGACATTTCTGCCTTGATTGCTTTCCCGAAGAGTTTGTTGCTACCCAGGTCTCCGAAGCTGCATGGTTCAGGGAATGGGAGACTGGTGAGGACAGCAGGGGAGGCCCAAGTGCCAATGGACTGTCCAGTAAGCAGCGCTGGGCTCCTTAGCCACGCCCACCACAAGAACAACACCCTGGACTTGAGCGAGTAGGACAAAGTCCTCGAAAACCCCTTAGCACCTTCCAAGCCACTGTGTACTGGGTGCGCTCACGTGTGCGTGTGTGTGTCCCTGCTTGCCTACATGCGTGTGTTCCTGATGCTGTACAGGAGTGTGCTTCCTAAGCCTAAGTCTGCATATGTGCAAATAGGTATGTGGATGTAGATCCAGGAGGACCCGGCACAGTGTGTTATAGTGAGCATGTGGGGGTGGCGGGGAGGAAGAGAGAGAAAGAGAGAGAGAGAGAGGCGGCTCGCCTGTGAGGAATTTTTTGTTCATGTGCGGTTGCATGAGTGTGTCAGGTATGAGGTTGGACAGAGGGAGTTCAAAGTGTTTACACGTTACTTGTTTTTTGAAGTTCCCGGAAACCAATCATATGGCCAAGGCTCCCCTCTTGTGCTGTCCTCTACACAAAGGTCTCCGTACTTGATGCCAAGCTTCCTCTGCTCTTGGAGATCTGCATGACAGTGATGATGCTGCCTATGAATGTCATTGCTGGGTGCTAGTGTGCCTTGGTCACGGCAGGGAAGGGTCAGATATCCCTTTCCCTGGTGTCTTAGCAGAGCTTCCTGAAGGAGCCTAAAACATATGGCTGTGAGCCACGGGCACCAGGATTGCCAGCTCCTGCCTCTAGCCAGTATAATCCTTGGCTGCTCAATAGCAGGAAGTAGCAGGCAGGGATCTGGGCCAGAGAGGCCAAGGCAAGCGGGAAGACAAGAGTTAAGCAGACACTAGCGCAGAAAGGAGATGCCCAGATTCGCTGACCTGCTAACCTTGTATCTCCCTTATGCTCTGAGCAAGAGAGATGAGGTTGATTGTGAGAGAGGTGGCGGATCCATACACCAGCCACTTCCAGGACTGGCAAGGGCAGAGGCGGTGGGGAGCTGTGTCACACGGGTTCAACCAGGATGTGGGAAGATGGAGCAGGAGGGGAGGTGGAAAGTGTATTTGCCTAGGACCCTGGCCCAAGCCGTTCCCAGCAGAATGGTCAGGGGAGGGATGTGCGGCTCTACACATCCTGTGCATCCCCGAAGGCCTGTGAGAACTAGTGAGAACTTACAGCAAACCCCCAAGGGGCCCTGTGCCCTTTCTGCTATGGCAATTCCAATTGGAACACTGGCTCAAGTCAGCAGGAGGCGCCTAGTACCTGGCCATGTCACAGAGCTCCAAATCATATGGGCACTGCCCAGAGGCTTCCCAGCACCCCAGGTGCAAATGCACTGTTAGTGAGGCACCAGGAGGCCCTGCTGGCCTGTGAGCACCAACTGCCTACCTCTAAGCAGCCTCACTACCCCTCCCTTAAGGCTGTTCCTGTTGGAATGCAAATGAAAGCACACATCAACAAAGTGGGCAAGGAATGGAGAAACAAAACATCCGGCCACCCCCTGGAGGCTTTTCTGCATAGTGGGTCGCATATGTGCAGTCCTTCCTGCTCAGAAAAACACAGGGCTGCTGCCTAGCAAGCCAGGCAAGGTCTTCAGGTGGTCTTGGCCAAGGGGGCAGAGGCCGTTTCCAGACCAATCGGATGTCAGTCATAAAACCAGAAGGCAGGAAAGGAGTGCCGCTTCCCTCCTACCTTTGTCACAAACCTCCTGTGCACAGAAAAGGAACAGAGGGGCTTGGGCACAGAGCAGGCAGACAACAGATTAGATAAATGGGGATTGGTGTTCACCAGAGGACTGAGAGATCCCAGGTGTGCAGAGGGTGAGAGCAGAGGGAGATTTGGAGAAGATAAGAAGGGCTAGGCCAGGGTGAGGCAGTTGTCATTTCCCCAGAAGAAGTGAAGAGGTGCATGGGGAGGTGTGCAGCCTGTGAACCTCAAGAGGAGGAGGGGGAAATTGGGAAGCAGAGGCAGAGGCAAAGAGGCAGTGACGCAGAGGCATGTGTGAGTTGAAAGCAGTCCAGAGCAGCAAGGCAGGGACAGGAGGGCTAGGAGAGAGAACTCGGAGGGAGTTATCAGCAAAGGAGGTATGTGTGCAGGGGACAAGCCTCAGGAACTCAGCTGCAGATGGCAGGTGGTGGCTAGGAAGGCCAGGTTGGGCGCCCCACCACCCTGGGACCAAGTAGAAGGGAGAAGAGGCAAGGGATTCTGGGGCACAGGCCTGCCCCATTCTCTGCGCGCAGCGCTGGGCTTTAGGGTGTAGACCTGAGGGGTAACGAATGCCATCCTTGGTTGGGGCACTACTGGGGCGTAATCATGTGGTCCTGTTACATTGACATTTCTGCCTTGATTGCTTTCCCGAAGAGTTTGTTGCTACCCAGGTCTCCGAAGCTGCATGGTTCAGGGAATGGGAGACTGGTGAGGACAGCAGGGGGAGGCCCAAGTGCCAATGGACTGTCCAGTAAGCAGCGCTGGGCTCCTTAGCCACGCCCACCACAAGAACAACACCCTGGACTTGAGCAAGTAGGACACAGTCCTCGAAAACCCCTTATCCCCTTCCAAGCCACTGTGTACTGGGTGCGCTCACGTGTGCGTGTGTGTGCCCCTGCTTGCCTACATGCGTGTGTTCCTGATGCTGTACAAGAGTGTGCTTCCTAAGCCTACGTCTGCATATGTGCAAATAGGTATGTGGATGTAGATCCAGGAGGACCCGGCACAGTGTGTTATAGTGAGCATTTGGGGGTGGCGGGGAGGAAGAGAGAGAAAGAGAGAGAGAGAGAGTCGGCTCGCCTGTGAGGAATTTTTTGTTCATGTGCGGTTGCATGAGTGTGTCAGGTATGAGGTTGGACAGAGGGAGTTCAAAGTGTTTACACGTTACTTGTTTTTTGAAGTTCCCGGAAACCAATCATATGGCGAAGGCTCCCCTCTTGTGCTGTCCGCTACACAAAGGTCTCCGTACTTGATGCCAAGCTGCCTCTGCTCTTGGAGATCTGCATGACAGTGATGATGCTGCCTATGAATATCATTGCTGGGTTATTGGATAGAGGATATCCCTGTTCATTCCAAGTGAATCAAAGTGGTTTATAAAGAAATCCAGCTCATAATATTTTAACAGTACTTATTAACTATTGAATACAGGATTGGTTGTTATTTTGAAATTGTATTTTTAGGAACACCAAATCTAATTTTATATACACTTATACCAAGTATCTGTGTATAATTGTGAACTTCTAAGATTTACACATCAGTGCTTGGTAAGGTCTGCTTTGGATCTTAAACAGTGCTCACAGGTGCTCTTAGATAGGCATTCCCAATCCAAATGGGCAGAAGAAACACAAGATGGCAAACAATGCAGTCATATCTCCCACTCAAAACAAGCAGGAAGCAGAGCAGTCAATCAAAGACATAGAAGAGAACCCTCAAAATGCTCTACAAAGTCTACTGATAAACATGTTAAATGAAAAGTTTGAATCCATCCATACATCAATCCATCCATAAAGTAATAGATGATTTCATGGCCTCAACAAAGAGAAAGATAAATGAACTTCAAGAGTCATATGAAAAGATAACTACCCAGCTAAAAGATTTGAGAGACAGCACTCAAAACCAAATTAATAATGTAAAGATGTCCATGCAGGACCTAAGAGATACTTCTAGCAAGGACATGGAAATCATCAGGAAAGACCAGTCTGAAGGAAAAGAGATTCAAAATCAAGTAACTAGCCTACAGTCTCAAGTAGGTGAAGCAGAGGATCAAATCTCAGGAGCTGAAGATTCCCTAGAATCTATGGAGAAATGTCACACAAAAATACAAAACCAATCCAATCGATAAAACAGATCACTCCAGGAGCTCCAAGACACAAGCAGGAAGCACTATTTGAGGCGAATAGGAATTGAGAAAAACCAGGAGAAAGAAGTTAATGGAATATGCAACCTATTTAACAGAATATTAGCCAAGAACTTCCCAACTATCCAGGAAGGTAGGCCGATACAGATACAAGAAGCATTTAGAACCCCAAAGCGACCAGATCAGAATAGGACATCCCACTGACACATTGTGATCATAACAGGATCAGTAGAGTCCAAGGAAAGAATCCTTAAAGATGTTACGGAGAAGAAAGTAATCACAAATAAAGGAAAAGCAAGCAGAATTACCCCAGACTTCTCAGCAGAGACCATGAAAAGCAAGGAGATCCTGGAATGAGGTATGCCAAACCCTAAATAATAATAAATATCAACCAAGAATGCTGTACCCAGCTAAACTCTCATTCATAGCTGAAGGTCAAATAAAAGTCTTCCACAGGAAGGAAAAACTGAAACGATGTATCTCCACCAAACCAGCTTTACAGAAAATCCTCAAAGATGTACTATACAGGGAAAATAATCAAGATCCCAATACAGACAGAGAAATGAACCCTAAATAGAAAACCAGAATATTAGATCAAGAATTGGGAAGACACAGCTTTTAACAAGATAGCTACAATGAAAGGACAAATGATCATCTCTCAAACCTAACTCTCAACATTAATGGACTTAATTCTTCATTCAAACGACATAGGCTCATTACTTGGATCAAACATCAAGATCCGTCTTTCTGCTGCCTCCAAGAGACACATCTATCTAGCAAAAGCAAACTTCTTCTAAAGGTGAAAGGCTGGAATAAAATCTACCAATAAATGGCCCCCAAATGCAGGCTGGAGTGGAATTCTAGCATCAGATAAAATCGACTTCAAATGAAAAATGGTAAGAAGAGACAAAGAAGGTTACTACATACTAATAAAGCGATGTCTCCTACAGGAGGATATAACCATCTTAAATATCCACACACCAAATACAGGAGAACCCAACTTCATCAAACCAACACTACTGACTCTAAAATCACTCATAGTCCCAAACACATTGATTGTTGGAGACTTTAACACTCCACTGTCACCTCTGGACAGACCAACAGGCCAAAAACTGACCAAAGAATCCACAGAACTAATCAACTGCATAGACCAACTAGACTTAACCAACATCTACAGAATATTCCATCAAGCAATACCAGAATACACATTCTTTTCAGCAGCCCATGAAACATTCTCCAAAATATATCACATCTTAGGGCACAAAGAAAATCTGTACAAATTCAGAAGTATCAAAATCATTCCCTGCCTTCCCTCAGACCACAATTGATTAAAATTAAAGCTCAACTCAAACAGCCACCACACAAAATGATACAATCCATGGAGACTAAGCAACACACTGCTGAACCATCAGTGGGTCATTGAAGAAATTAGACCAGTAATTCAATATTTATGGCATTCAACCAAGGTGAGTGCACAAAGTACCACCTCCTTTGGGACACAGTAAAGGCAGTACTCAGACCAAAATTTATATCTGAGTGCCTACACCAACAATCTGGATAAACAGCAACTCAACAACTTACGGAATCACCTTAATCTTCTCAAAAGAGAACAAGAAGCCATACCCCCAAGTCAATAGATGGAAGCAAATAATTAAAATCGAATCAGAATTAAATATACTTGAGAGGGAGAAAAAAAACCATCGCAACAATCAACAAAACAAAGACTTGGTTCTTTGAGAATATTAACAAGATAGTCAAATTCCTAGCAAACCTGACCAAAAAAACGATGGCAGCACACCCACATAAACAAGATCCGAGATAAAACAGGTAACATCACCACAGAAACAACCAAAATTGAGAACACAATAAGGGACTATTTTGCAAACCTTTGTGCCAACAAATTCGAGAACATGGAAGAAATGGATGATTTTCTAGAAAAAATTGATACCCCCAAACTCAACCATGAAGATTTAAACCTTCTAAACAGACTCATACCCAGCCTTGAAATAGAAACAGCAATAAGTGATTTCCCATCAGAGAAAATCCCATGTCCAGATGGATTCACAGCAGAATTCTACAAGGCTTTCAAAACAGAAGTCACACCAATATTTTTCAAAATCTTCAATGAAATTGAAAGAGAACGTTCACTACCAGACTTATTCTATGAAGCCAGTATAGCCCTCATCCCAAAACCAGGCAGGGACTCATCAACAAAACAGAACTATAGAACGATTTCCCTGATGAACATAGATGCAAAAATTCTCAACAAAATTCTGTCCAATCGACTTCAACAGGTCATCAAAAATATCATACACCATGTTCAAACTGGATCCATCCCAGGGATGCAAAGTTGGTTCAATATACGCAAGTCAATTAATGTAATCCACCACATCAACCAGAGCAAGGTAAAGAACCACATGGTTATATCTCTGGATGCAGAAAAGGCGTTAGATAAAATCCAGTACCCATTTATGATAAAAATCCTGGAGAAATTGGGATTCCAAGGAACATTCCTGAATATAATAAAGGCAGTTTATTACAAACCAACAGCAAGCATAATTCTAAATGGTGTAAAGCCAAAGCCATTCCTTTGAAAATCAGGAGCAAGATTGAGATGTCTGCTCTCTCCCCTCCTCTTTAACATTCCTAGCCAGAGCAATTAGGCAAGAAGAAAACAAAAAGGGGATCCAAATAGGAAAAGATGAAGTGAAGCTTTCTCTCTTTGCAGATTACATGATCCTATACCTAACGAACACCATAGACTCTACTCCCTAGCTACTAGAGCAGATCCAAAACTTTGGCAAAGTTGCAGGATATAAAATAAACCCTCGAAAATCAACAGCCTTTCTATATGCTAATAACACGAAGACAGAGGCTGAAGTCAGGAAAGCAACTCCCTTTGCAATAGTCTCAAAAACATAAAATACCTAGAAATAACCTTAACCAAAGAAGTGAAAGACCTCTATGATTAGACTGTTTGGTTTAAGTGAACTGAACATCTCCGTGGGGGGGGGGGGGGTAAGGGAAAGGGGGAGGAGGGAGAGGGGTATGAGGGACAAGGTAACAAACTGTACAAGAAATGTATCCAGTGCCTAAAATATGAAACTGTAACCTTTCTGTACATCACTTTGATAATAAAAATTTGAAAAAAAAAAAAAGAACTAAGGAAATGGAAAAACCTCCCATGCTCCTCGATTGGGAAGATTAATATAGTCAAAATGGCAATATTGCCAAAAGCTATCTACAAATTCCATGCAATACCCACTAATATCCCAACACCATTTTTTAATGAAATTGAGGAAGCAATCCAGAAATTTATATGGAAAAATAAATGACCCCCCGACTAGCAAAAACAATCCTAAGCAGAAAGAACAATGCCGGAGGAATTACAATACCAAACTTCAAGCTGTATTATAAAGCTATAGCTATAAAAACAGCTTGGAATTGGCAATGGAACAGGCCTGAAGACCAATGGAACAGAATTGAAGATCCAGCAGTGAACACACAGAACTAAGCCCCCTTAATCTTTGATAGAGGAGCTAAAAAAATACGATGGAAGAAAGATAGCCTCTTTAACAAATGGTGATGGCAAAACTGGTTCAACACCGATAACAAAGCAAAATTAGATCTTTATATATCATCCTGCACCAAAATCAATTCCACATGGATCAAAGATCTTGAAATTATAACAGATACCTTGAAAGCACTAAAAGAAGTAGGAGAAACACTTGGGCTCCTTGGCACAGGACAGACCTGCCTTAACAAAGAGCCATAAATGCTACAAATCACAAAAAGGACGAGCAAATGGGATTGCATCAAATTGCTGAGCTTCTGCAGGGCAAAGGACATAGCTCACAAGATGAATGGAAAGCCTACAGATTGGGAAAAGATCTTTATCAGCCATACAATGAACAAAGACCTCATATCTAAAATATATGCAGAACTACAAAAAATTAAATTCCTCCAAAACAAAACCGCAAAGAACCAACAGCCCCCTCAACAAGTGGGCTAAAGACTTACAAAGAGACTTCTCTGATGAGGAAATGAGAATGGCCAAGAGTCATATGAAAAAGTGCTCTACATCTCTGGCCATAAAAGAAATGCAAATCAAAACAACATTGAGATTCCATCTCACCCCAGTAAGAATGACCTATATCAAGAAATCTAACAATAATGAATGTTGGAGGGGATGTGGACAAAAGGGAACCCTACTTCATCGTTGGTGGGAATGTAAACTTGTTCAGCCACTCTGGCAAGTGGTATGGAGATTTCTCAGAAGGTAAACATAGAGCTCCCTTATGATCCAGCAGCCCCACATTTGGCATCTACCCAAAGACCACAGAGAAGAACACACAAAAGCCACCAGCACAACAATATTCATCACAGCACAATTTGGCATAGCTAAAATATGGATCCCACCCAGTAACGCTCAGTAGATGAATGGATCAGGAAAATGTGGTACATATACACAATGGAATTTCATACCTCTGTCTCAAAGAATGACATTGCCGCATTTGTAAGGAAATGAAAGGACTTGGAAAAAATTATCCTAAGTGAAGTGAGCCAGACCCAAAGAAACATGGATTCTATGCTATGAATAGGATTCCCTATTCTCATAGGGAATAGTTAGCTCAGGTTTAGGCTAGTCACAGCAGAGGATCACAAGAGCCCAACAGCAATACTCTTATGAACACATAAGATGAGGCTAAGTGAAACAACCTCCATTTTATGGAAACAACTGTTATATCACTGCTGTAATTACTTTCAACATGCCATGTGTAACTGTAGCTTCTACTGTTGATGATGCTCTTGTATCCCCTTCCTGCGGTTGTACCTTCACTATCAGTTTATCTTATTTGAGTACTTTGGAAACTGTATATACTGGTATTAGAATTAGGAAAGTGAAAGGGAATACCAAAACCGAGAGATACAAGATAAAAAGACAAACGACTACAAAGGCAATGCTTTCAAAACTGTTTGGTGTAAGCCAAGTGAACAACTCTGGGGGGAGGGGGCAGGGGGAGGGGAGGGTAAGTGAGGGAGGAGGTAACAAACAGTATAAGAAATGTATCCAATGCCTAACATATGCAACTGTAACCTCTCTGTACATCACTTTGACAATAAATAAGAAAAAAAATGTTTTTCCTATGAGGAAAACAATACAGTCTATGTTTCTTTAGGTCTGGCTCACTTCACATAGTAAATTTTTTTTGGAATAATTAGTACATGTTTAGGCTAGTCAAAGCCGAAGTCATAATAGCCCAATAGCTATGCCCTTATGGACACTTAAGATGATGCTAAGTGAAATGAGCTCCATGTTATGGAAACAAGTGGTATATCATTATTGTAATTATTTTCAACATGCGATATGAATCCGTACCCTTTTTATTTTCTCTCGTATTCCCTTCCTGTGGTTTTACCCCCACTATCACTGTATCTCATCTGAGCACCCTGGATACTGTATATACGTGTATTAGTGCTAGGGAAGAGAAAGTAAATATCAAAATCAATAGACAAAGGATAAAAATACAAACAACTCCAAACACAATACTCACAAAACCATTTGGTGTAAACCAACCGTACAACTCGTGGGTGGAAGGGGAAGCAGGAGGGAAGAGGTAGGCATGTGGAGGGGAGGAGGAGCTAACATATTTGACAAGAAATGTACTCACTGCATTATATATGAAACTGTAACCCCTCTGTACTTCACTTTGACAATAAAGGAGAAAAAAGACAATAAATATTTTTTAATGATTCTGAAACACCTAACATTTCTGAGAGTTATAACATATAATGCTTAAGATTCTCATGTTAAAAACTAACATTTAGAATCAACACTCTCTTTCTCTGGCAATAGGAAAACTACCAACACATACACTGTTTGTGAATAAAGGTAAACATTTCCCTCAAAGAACTGCTAATCACCATACATTTCCTTTCTTCCTTCCTGTTATTTACTTCAGCCAATCTCTGGCCATAATCTGAGTGAAACCAGCCAAAAGGTACAGACACTGAGGCAGGTAGGGACAGATAGCATGAACACACCAAGGTGGCTGAGGCCTGAGCTATTTTGGATACTATAACCTCAACATTAGGCACAGGTAGTGAGAGAGGAAGAGAGAGATCAGGAAAAGTAGAAGCCAAATGGCTGCTAGGTATAAAAATCTAGAGAAGTGTGGACTCAAGACAGTTGTCAGAAGCTGCAACACAAAAATGAATAAGATGTAAATTAGATGGGATGTTCAAGGAAATAACCAAACGAGAACATAAAACAAACTAAGTCAAAGCTAGGACAGCGAAAAGAGTAGCGCAAAATTCGGGAGGTGGCAAACATGGCCTGCGTTTATTAAAATAAAATAAAATAAGCTTCTCCACAAGCACAAACATCTCTCCAGCCTTCCTTCTCTCTCTACTCATAGAATAAGCATTCCCTCCTCTGCAGCTTTTGCTAGCAAGAGACACGTGATCTTTTTGTTAGATTATGAAACAAATACCAGTGATGAGCCAAAAACTTAAATATAGTAAAAGAGTTGGGACAGCACTGTGTTCACTCTGTGAGAAATATCCAACAGGAATGTGCAGTGTCTTTATTCAACAACATTTCTTTATTCGAATCACAAAGATTATGATTAAAGCATGTCTTTAACCCTCTCATATATTGCTATCCTATTTATTCTTGTGTTAGACATTTACAATGACCACTCTTAGGAATCTAGAAAGTTCTGAGGAAGTAATGGCGGCGGTGGGGGTGGTGCTTATCATTACTTCCCAAAGCATAAGGGTGAAAAACAGCAGCTCATCAAGTGGGGGCAAGGGAAGAGCGGGGGACAAATGAAGGGGAAGGGGGGAATTGTAGTCAAGAATTCATTGTACATACTACAAAAGTAAGAAAACGGAAGGGCTGGGCAGAGGAAGGAGGGGCAAGAATGTTGAAAGGGGTGAGGTGGGTTAAGATCTGCCATATTCATAAACTGCTTTGTCAAATGGCAACTCCTTTGCACAAATACTTAAAGATAGTTTTTGTAAGAACTCAGAAGCTCTTCCCTTCACAGTAGTAGGACAAATTATTAGTTCCTACGCACAGGGACTAGAGTCTTTCAGGTCATTTGTGTTTTGGTGGGGTTTTGGTTTTTGAGCCAGCACTGAAAATTGAACTCAGAGACTGGGCTATGTCCCTTAGCTTTGTCACTCCATGCTGGCCTGCTACCCCATGAGAAATAGCACAATTTCTGGTACTTTGGTGGTTCATGGAGGATGGATGTCATGGACTTCCCTACCCAGGGCGGGTTTCAAAGCACAATCCTCCAAACTCATGAGGATCTGGGATTACAGGCCTGAGCCACAGGCTCCAGTTTCTAATGAGCTTTGGTCATCAAAAAAGTGGTAGTATAATTTTAAGGTTCACAGACATTAGTGCTACCTTTGGATCCTATGATATAAAGCCCCAAAGACCCGTCCTTTAAATAACTAATCAAATAAAAAATAAACAATTGTCTTATAATTAAATAATCATAAGATAGGAAAATAGAGACAAAATAATCATTAGTAATATAAACATAAAAATGGAAAAAAGCTTACCAAAGAGTTGATTCCTATATAGTTTAAGACTATAGGGAAAGTAAGCTGGAAGCCAGTGGCTGTAGCCAGTAATCCTAGCTATTCAGGAGGCTGAGATCTGAGGATCGAGGTTCTAACCCAGCCTGGACAGGAAAACTCTGTGAGACTCTTCTCTTCAATTAACCACCAAAAAGCTGGAAGTAGAGCTATTGCTCAAGTGACAGAGTGCTAGCCTTAAGCAAAAAAAGCTCAGGGACTGTGTCCAAGCCTGAGTTCAAACCCTGGGAACAGCAAAAATATAGGTAGGTAGGTAGGTAGGTAGGTAGATAGATAGATAGATAGATAGATAGATAGATAGATAGTTTGTGTTGCAATGGAAAACCATGCACTCTACATCACTCTCTTCCTAATTCATTCCACTACTATGTAACAGGATAAATAGCAGAGAATAGCAAAGGAAAATAAATATTTGTTAATTGGCGATGTCTTTCTTGCTATAGTCATATAGTTTCTTTCGAAGTGCAATTGGCTTCTCTTTCTCACTTGGAAAAGTCCACTTTGACTCTATTTACATATTCCATTTCAATTACTTCTGAACTAAAGAAACAATAAAACCACTGTTTCAGTCTTAAAATTCTTCTTTGAACCATTATGGAATCATAATAGTTACTTCTTTGGTAATTAAAGTAACACATAGTCACTTGGCCTCTGTATACTTCCATGCCATCATGACTGGTCATGATTTCACTTAAGAAAATGATCCCTTAATAGAAACAACATGTCACTTTATGGGACGTGGGAGGAGTTTTGCTATGGGTCATGAACATCCCTCTGCTCCACAATAGATTGAATACTAAGTGCAGGCCCTGGAAAGGCAGGGCCCTGCCACCTGAGTCCCATATGCGTAAGTTCCAAGCTGAGGGAAAGTCAGGTCAAACAACACCAATGCAATGGAAGGAAACCAGAGTTTAGATTCCTGCTACAGAATTGCAAAGCAGAGTACAGGAGAGGGGCCTGACTAGAATGAGGGTTGTTTGGGAGAGTGCACCTTCTAGTTTGTTCTTCTATACATGGATGGCCACAACATGAAGCCCACTGGGGTAATGTGTGCTCCATGAAAGCCTGGTGGAGTCACATTTCTACATCTACTCTTAAGTTTCCTGTATTTACTCTTGAGTTTCAACCATTCTTAATCTTCTCATCATATCCCATAAATGTGAAAGCAGTGTGAAGCTTTAAAATGCTAGTTGCACATGATTACAATTAAACAATGTGGAGACTCCTAAGAAATGGGAAATGATGAGGAAGGGATACATGATGCGTGTAGGAATTCTTTGTGACTGATTATAAAATTCTTTTTTCTGGGATTTCTGCTTCAAGACTGATGGTAGAAGCATAGATTATAATACCTCTGTTTGGCTCAAATAAATTATCCAGCCTTATTTGGTCCACTTTCCCATTTCATGGTTGGCTGATCATTGAATTCTCTCAGAAAGCAAAGCAATGAAGAAAAGGGGAAAAAAGAAGAAAGATGAAAAAAGGAGGAGGAAGGAAGGAAGGGGGCCTGAGGAGGAGGACAAAGGACAGAGGAGAAAAAGTCAGGAAGTCAGGTACTGGTGGCCTATGCCTACAATCCTAGCTACTCAGAAATGAGATCTGAGGATCACAGTTCAAAGCAAGCCTGGGCAGGAAAAGTCCACAAGACACTAAGCTCCAACCAACAGATAGTTCAGAGTAGAGCTGAGTGCCAGCCTTGAGCAAAAGCTCAGTGCCCAGGCCCTGAGTTCAAGCCCCAGGTCTGTCAAAACAAAAAGTCATTTTTATGTTGCAGACTTCCTTGAAGCCCATAGTTTGAAACGATATACGGAAGGGAAAACTATCACTCAACAAAGCTCAATAGCTTGTAGAGCTGCTGTGTCATTCTATTGCATGTCCTACCAGACACGTATAAAATGTGCTTTGCTTGGCCAAAGAGCTATCCACAACTCCCTGCTCAAACACCTGATGACAGTGGACATTCATTTCAATGGGAACAAGATAGTCTTTCAATTTTCCTTCTGTTGTACTCGTTACAATGTGGCCAGATTTACACTCTCTCTGTGAAATGCATTGGATTTCTCAGTCAATATTGGCTACAATATTAGTAATTTCTCAAGATCTTGCCTGTCATTTAAATGCAGACACAAAACTCACAGTCTCCTCATGGTGTCCATTTCAGTTTCAACATAGAACCATCATCATTTTACCAAAGACCAACTTTCTTACAGCATAGTTTCTATAAATAATGCACAAATAAATACTCTGCATATGCAAATTCAACCAATTACAGATTGTACATCTTTAAGGGAAAAGCAGTGCATCTGTACTAAAACACATTCACACTGTTTTCTTGTCATAATGCCCTATAATATGGTATAAAATCTAGTTACACATTATTTCAATTATATTACTTACTGTAAGCAATCTAGAGAAGACAAAGTATATGAAGGATGTTTGTAGTTTATATGCAAATATTATACTGTTTTATATCAAAAGAACTTCATTAGCCACATGGGTTGTAGAGCCAACCCACTTCAGATACTAAGGGACATTGTAATTTGGGGGAAAGTTATGTTGCAGATACTATTTGGCCAGCTAAACATTAACTGCTCAACAAAACTCTAGTGTTAACAATAACTATATTAAAAAGTTAATGGCAGCAGCAACTTGTTGACAAGACTCTATGTGCGTATGTGTGAAGAATAAAAGCTCAAAGGAGCAAGGTGCCAGTGGCTCATGTCTGTAATCCTCAAGAGAATGATTTCTGAGAATCAAGGTTCAAAGAAAGCATGCACCAGAAAGTCTCTTATCTACAATTAATCACCAAAAAATCAGGAAACAGAGCTGTGGTTCAAGTGGTAGACCACTATCCTTGAGTGCAAAGGCTAAGGGATAGCACTCAGGACCTGTGTACAAGCCCTGGTGCAGGCACCAAAAAGTAAAAAAGCACAAAGAAAAATGAAAAAATGCACAGAAACATGTCAAAAACTGGGATGACTTAAAGGCTTTAAAAAAATCTCAGACTTTAAGGCAGACGGATGGGGTGAGAGATGTTGATGTTTGTGATGTATATCACAGTGGGTTACATTGTGCATTTCCCCAACTTTCTAGTGCTAACAGATTAAGGAATATGTTCCTCACTTTCAGTGAGGAACATTGAGCTCTTTTGGAAGAAAAGGGAGAAGGAAGAGGAGGAAAAGAGGTGAGAAAAGTGGGAGAAGAGGCGAGAGGAACCGATAACAAAGAAGACTATCTAGACATATATTCTGACTCCCAGTTATACCATAATGTACAAGCCAGAGCTTGCTACAATTTACTCAATTAGAGTAAATATGATCATTGTATTTTATAACGTGTGAATATATTTTAAATACAAGAATTAAAGCTTCATGTCCATAATGAAGACCAGAACGCCTATAAATTGAAATTATAATTTTTTTTTTACATTTTAGGTGTCAAAGCCTATAAGTATGCCCTTATAACAAAAACTGCATGAATCTAGTGATCAATGTAAGGAACACATTATGAAGGGAAATGAATACATTTCAACTACCATTCGTGAAGAGAATAAGGCCTTCAACTGAAGAGGCAGTGACATCTCTGGATGCAATGACGTCAGAAGTGTCATCGCAATTCCAAATTATCCTGTACTCATAGAAATTCCAAATTTTGAGGGGAAGAAGTTCCACAGTAAGTTGAATGACAGTATTAATTCCACTTATTCTAGCTGTTGGAATACTAGCCCAAAGTTCATGGCTGTGGCTGTATCTACTATACACAAGGGCAACATTGACTGCATTTCAGGTATTTAGAGCTGATGGGTTGGAGAAACTATTTGCTTTCTCTACTGATTTTGTCCATCACCAAAGAAGACAAGGGATAGCTCGCAATTCAATTGGGAAGAAACTGGTGGAGCAGTGAACTCCTATTTAGCTCAGTTCCTCCTATCTCCACGTAAGAATCACCATTGTTAACACAAATTGGGGAGGGATGGGGGCATTGTGAAATTCCATGGCACTTTAAACCACCCCACCAAACTTCACCCATCTTGGCAAGCCAGGTCAGGTAGCAATGCTTCTAGGTGTAGCCAGTCATATCCTGGGTTTCAGGTTTCAGCCTGCAGCTCAGAGTCATCCATAAACAGTTTTCACATTCTCCACTTCCACCAAACCACCCCAGAAAGTCTCTAACATGGTAAGGAGGGCACCCAAACAGTTTTTCATGATAGGTCTTGGATGGCTTCCATTTTGGTCATGTCACAGTGTTGATTTTACACCCTTACAAAGCAATCAGAAGCAGAGCAGACTGTGGCCTTGAAAGAATGCTTGCTCCCACACATCGAATAAGGTACAGTGAATTGAAATTCCATATAGTATTGGTATCCTTTTACATAATTACCAACGGAATTACTACAGTGAGAAAGGGAAAGGAAGCCAGACATCGTGGCACACTTCTGTTTCCCAGATACTGGGGAACAGAGGTAGGGAGGAGCACAGTCTTGAGACCACCTGATCAAATGAAAAGCAGGGGAGGGAGGGGAGGAGGAGTTAAAGGGGAAGAAGAGTGAAAAGGGCAGAGGAAAAGGGAGAAAGGTGGAAGAGATAGAGGAAGGGGAGGGCTGGCCAGCCCAAAAGACTATCCAAAGATAACTCAAAAGCCAAAAAAAAAAAAAAAAAAGGAACTGGAGGAGTGGTTTAAATGAAGCAAGGAAAAGGCCTCAAGTTCCAAGCCAAGCATCACAGAGCAAGAATTGGAAGAATTAGCTTCTTCATTTGTAAACAAGGCAGACAAAAGAGAACAAGAACACCCCTTCAAAAGGCAACTTGTCCTTGTCCACTCTCAGCAGAAAAGTCACTGAGCATGTCATGTCCAGCCTGTTGGATTCATTAGGCCTCAGAAAGACTTACTGGGGACATTCGTGGGGGCACCCTCATCACTGTGCCCTGTTCTGTGTCACAGGAAGTGGAGAATATCTGCCATTTTCATTTCCATAACATTCACCATCTCAAGTTGCTTATTCAAGTTTCTTAAGGTAAAACTGTTTCTGTTCTCTATATCATTGAAAATGTATACAGCAAGACATGGAGTTTTATATGCTCAAATCCACTGGATTAGCAAAGGAACACAAAGGCTCTGACACCAGGGGGAAGAATGCTCTATCTCAAAGCAAGCGTGACCATTTACGTCCATCACCATACTGGGGCGACCTCAATCCATCACCAGGATCTGTACTGCTCCCACTTGGGAATGAGGGGTACTTGCGCTTGTTGGCATTTACTCCCATTTTGTAAATAGTCATTTCATAAGTATAGAGGATACCTTAAGAAGTATCTACTTTCTGTGTATGCTCATACTAGGGCTTGAACTCAGGGCCTGGGCAATGCCCCTTAACTTTTTTGCTCAAGGCTGGCTTTCTATCACTTGAGCCACAGCTCTACTTTGGCTTTTTGGTGGCTATTGAAGGTGAGAGACTCATGGAAATTCCTGCCTAGGCTGGCTTTGAATCTCAACCTTCAGATTGCAATCTCCTAAGAAGCTAGAATTATAACTGAGCCACCACCAGATGGCTTCTAGTCTCACTTTTTACCTGTAGCTGTTAAACACTCCACACAAGAAGTTCTCAACTTTAATCTCACTATTCATAGAATAGAATAGACTATCATCATATAGAACAGGCTGTCCATTCTATATTAAAAATCATGTTTAGAAAGTGGCTCAGGTGGTAGAGCTGAAGAGCTCAGGGACAGAGCCCAGGCCCAGAGTTCAAGCCCCATGAACAAGAAAAAAAATATCATGTTTCTTTCATTTGGAATATCAGCAGATCAGCTACCAGTGTACCTTTATCTACCTATCCATCAATTCTTAGAAATTCAAAAGGCAACCAACAAACTTTGTATCCATTCCTACAGATTTTCTCAGGAGCCATATTTTCTTCTATTATGAATTTCTGAAACATAAGTATAGTTTTCTTTCTCTACCACCAAACCATTTAAACAACTTCCCATATTGTAAACATTTCATAGATTTAGGTTATATGCTCCAAAATGTACTCCTCTTGATTTTGCTTATCCCACATGGAAAGTCCTTTTCAAATTAACATTTGGTGTCATCTTCATGGAACTAGAAACTCCATGAGGATACAGGGCAAGTCTGCCTTATTTGCTCCCCCCCAAAAATAATCCCAAAATCTGGTACTGTTTAGAATTTATGCTAGGTAGAGAATTGACTAAGATGCTAAGTCGTTATTGCCCAGCTCTTACTTACAATGATATGACCAGTTTGTAAAAAGCCATATGTGGAAATGATTTGCACAAGATTGTGTAACATGTTAATGAAAAAGCCAAGGTGGCTTTCTTCATTTCCTATTCTTCATGGATGACACCACAGAGGTTCTTATACCTGTTTGCATTTCCTTAGCCTCAGGTCCTCAGCTCCTCCCACTAGCCCCCAGATCCACCCATACCTAATGAGCCACTCCTACTCACTACCTATCTACTTCCCCTTTACCCCCAGAGAGAGAAGCTGCCACCTGGATAAGGTGCAGACACCATGTAGCTCCCTCTCCCATGGGAACTATGGCCCCACTAATAAACCTCCTTTTGAACCTTCTTCTCCTGTCTGTGATGATCTCTGCATGGTCCTCTGGGATGGCCGGGACATATCTTTTCAACACCTAATAGGCTGAGGAGGCCAATGGTACTGATGAATGTGTTCTCATCACTTGAATGGTGTATCCATTCCCATCGTTCTTCATTGGCTGGACAGAGAAACCTTTCTGTAAATATGCCTGCTTTATGCATACTTCATGGAAGATCCAAAGAACACAACCTGAAGTAGAATTCTGTAGCCATAGTGACGAGCCAAGTTACTCTCTTAGAGACAGTCAGGTATGACAGGGATCAAGCCACAAATAGCAGCTGTTATTTCCTTGTCTCTGCCATTGCTAACGCAAATCTGCTAAACATAGCTTTGATGAATTATTTGGGGTTCTTAAAAGAAAATTTTCTTTTGGTTTTCTAGAGCGTCTCTTGATCTTACAAAAAAGGTAAATATGCCTTTCTACTGAGGACAAAGATGATATAATAATGACTGTCCAATTTTATGTTATAAATATCACTGTATAAATAAATCTGATTTGAATAGGTCTACGAGTCAGATGGAGAAGACACTCATTTTGGTAAACATCTCATATTGAAGCTGTAAAGACACTCTTTACTAAGTCCATGCCCAATAAATCCAAGTCTTTCTACCCGGTATGCTTCGGTCTAAATGGTCTGTTTCCCCTGTCATTTTGGTGAACACTTTGGAGACAAAACTAGGTATCATGAAAACCCCAAATTCCACTGCTACAACACCAAGAGATACTGACAGGCAAGATTATCTTTATAAATGACCTACAGATGTTTAACTAACCGCCATGTACATTAGCTTTAGGTTCTGAGCAACTTTTGCAACATTTCCCACTTGTTCCTCTGTGGAGCAGAGGAAGGAATGTAAGAAAAAGACTAATGAACTGTGGGTGCAGCTTTAGTGGTAAGAGAATTTGCCTAGTCTTTCTGAGAAACTTACAAAAAAAAAACCAACACAAAAAAAACAGAAGTATTATTTAAGCTCTAAACACTAATATGCCAAACAATTTACATAAATCGTACAATGGAGAAGGAATTTCTAGTCTTTTTTTTTCCTGGTGAAAAAATGAAGTGCATTCATTTGATCACAGTCACACCATTATTTAGTATCAGATCTAAGATTGCAGTCTAGACATATCCAGCTCATTCTGGATTCCTTATTAGGCTTCTAGCTCTGGAGTCCCTCTGCCCAGGGGACAAATCCTAAGATTGCTAGCACTTAAAACTCTCCTAGTTATAGAAAGTAAATCACAAAGAGCCTCTCCTACTGTGAGAAGCCATTCGATAAATCGTCCTCAAAGCCTTCCCACAGAGGCTACCTGGGAAAACCCCAGTAAGACCTGAGTTCTAGCAGAAGCCATCAGTGAGTACAAACAACACAAATTTGCTTCTTTGCTACTGACCCTTGGCTCTGAGACTCAGCCTAGCCTCAAGAGTGTCAACTTGAATGGATGGGCATGTGTCCACAGGAACTGAGTTGAGGTCACACTTGTCTCACTCTGTCCTGCAAACAGATGTCTGGGTGACAAGTCTTAGTCACACATGGCGAACAGAGGTTCCAGCCAAATCAGGTGGGAAGTGCCATATCTTCTTTCTAAGCCTTAGCGGGGAAGCTGGCAAACATT
>NW_025959329.1:0-23718 GCF_023159225.1 Perognathus longimembris pacificus | reverse complement strand
CTCAGCCTCCTGAATAGCTAGGATTACTGGCTACAGCCACTGGCTTCCACTTACTTTCCCTATAGTCTTAAACTATATAGGAATCAATTCTTTGGTAAGCTTTTTTCCATTTTTATGTTTATATTACTAATGATTATTTTGTCTCTATTCCCTGTCTATGATTATTTAATTATAAGACAATTGTTTATTTTTTATTTGATTAGTTATTTAAAGGACGGGTCTTGGGGCTTATATCATAGGATCCAAAGGTAGCACTAATGTCTGTGAACCTTAAAATTATACTACCACTTTTTTGATGACCAAAGCTCATTAGAAACTGGAGCCTGTGGCTCAGGCCTGTAATCCCAGATCCTCATGAGTTTGAGGATTGTGCTTTGAAACCCGCCCTGGGTAGGGAAGTCCATGACATCCATCCTCCATGAACCACCAAGTACCAGAAATTGTGCTATTTCTCATGGGGGTAGCAGGCCAGCATGGAGTGACAAAGCTAAGGGACATAGCCCAGTCCTCTAAGTTCAATTTTCAGTGCTGGCTCAAAAACCAAACCCCACCAAAACACAACTGACCTGAAAGACTCTAGTCCCTGTGCGTAGGACTAATAATTTGTCCTACTACTGTGAAGGAAGAGCTTCTGAGTTCTTACAAAAACTATCTTTAAGTATTTGTGCAAAGGAGTTTGCCATTTGACAAAGCAGTTTATGAATATGGCCCATCTTAACGCACCTCACCCTTTCAACATTCTTGCCCCTCCTTCCTTTGCCCAGCCCTTTCCGTTTCTTACTTTTGTAGTATGTACAATGAATTCTTGACTACAATCCCCCCTTCCCTTCATTTGTCTCCCGCTCTCCACTTGCCCCCACTTGATGAGCTGCTGTGTTTTCACCCTTATGCTTTGGGAAGTAATGATAAGCACCACCCCCCCGCCGCCAGTACTTCCTCAGAACTTTCTAGATTCCTAAGAGTGGTCATTGTAATGTCTAACACAAGAATAAATAGGGTAGCAAGATATGAGAGGGTTAAAGACATGCTTTAATCATAATCTTTGTGATTCGAGTAAGAAATGTTGTTGAATAAAGACACTGCACATTCCTGTTGGATATTTCTCACAGAGGTGAACAACAGTGCTGTCCCAACTCTTTTACTATATTTAAGTTTTTGGCTCATCACTGGTATTTGTTTCATAATCTAACAAAAAGATCACGTGTCTCTTGCTAGCAAAAGCTGCAGAGGAGGGAATGCTTATTCTATGAGTAGAGAGAGAAGGAAGGCTGGAGAGATGTTTGTGCTTGGTGGAGAAGCTTATTTTATTTTTTTTTTAATAAACGCAGGCCATGTTTGCCACCTCCCGAATTTTCCGCTACTCTTTTCGCTGTCCTAGCTTTGACTTAGTTTGTTTGATGTTCTCGTTTGGTTAGTTCCTTGAACATCCCATCTAATTTACATCTTATTCATTTTTGTGTTGCAGCTTCTGACAACTGTCTTGAGTCCACACTTCTCTAGATTTTTATACCTAGCAGCCATTTGGCTTCTACTTTTCCTGATCTCTCTCTTCCTCTCTCACAACCTGTGCCTAATGTTGAGGTTATAGTATCCAAAATAGCTCAGGCCTCAGCCACCTTGGTGTGTTCATGCTATCTGTCCCTACCTGCCTCAGTGTCTGTACCTTTTGGCTGGTTTCACTCAGATTATGGCCAGAGAATGGCTGAAGTAAATAACAGGAAGGAAGAAAGGAAATGTATGGTGATTAGCAGTTCTTTGAGGGAAATGTTTACCTTTATTCACAAACAGTGTATGTGTTGGTAGTTTTCCTATGCCAGAGAAAGAGAGTGTTGATTCTAATGTTAGTTTTTAACATGAGAATCTTAAGCATTATATGTTATAACTCTCAGAAATGTTAGGTGTTTCAGAATCATAAAAAATTTATTGTCTTTTTTCTCCTTTATTGTCAAGTGAAGTACAGAGGGGTTACAGTTTCATATATAATGCAGTGAGTACATTTCTTGTCAAATATGTTAGCTCCTCCTCCCCTCCACATGCCTACCTCTTCCCTCCTGCTTCCCCTTCCACCCACGAGTTGTACGGTTGGTTTACACAAATGGTTTTGTGAGTATTGTGTTTGGAGTTGTTTGTATTTTTATCCTTTGTCTATTGATTTTGATATTTACTTTCTCTTCCTAGCTCTAATACACGTATATACAGTATCCAGGGTGCTCAGATGAGATACAGTGATAGTGGGGGTAAAACCACAGGAAGGGAATACGAGAGAAAATAAAAGGGTACGGATTCATATCGCATGTTGAAAATAATTACAATAATTATATACCACTTGTTTTCATAACATGGAGCTCATTTCACTTAGCATCATCTTAAGTGTCCATAAGGGCATAGCTATGGGCTATTATGACTTCGGCTTTGACTAGCCTAAACATGTACTAATTATTCAAAAAAAATTTACTATGTGAAGTGAGCCAGACCTAAAGAAACATAGACTGTATTGTTTTCCTCATAGGAAAAAACATTTTTTTTTCTTATTTATTGTCAAAGTGATGTACAGAGAGGTTACAGTTGCTATGTTAGGCATTGGATACATTTCTTATACTGTTTGTTACCTCCTCCCTCACTTACCCTCCCCTCCCCCTGCCCCTCTCCCCCCCCAGAGTTGTTCACTTCGCTTACACCAAACAATTTTGAAAGCATTGCCTTTGTAGTCGTTTGTCTTTTTATCTTGTATCTCTCGGTTTTGGTATTCCCTTTCACTTTCCTAATTCTAATACCAGTATATACAGTTTCCAAAGTACTCAAATAAGATAAACTGATAGTGAAGGTACAACCGCAGGAAGGGGATACAAGAGCATCATCAACAGTAGAAGCTACAGTTACACATGGCATGTTGAAAGTAATTACAGCAGTGATATAACAGTTGTTTCCATAAAATGGAGGTTGTTTCACTTAGCCTCATCTTATGTGTTCATAAGAGTATTGCTGTTGGGCTCTTGTGATCCTCTGCTGTGACTAGCCTAAACCTGAGCTAACTATTCCCTATGAGAATAGGGAATCCTATTCATAGCATAGAATCCATGTTCTTTGGGTCTGGCTCACTTCACTTAGGATAATTTTTTCCAAGTCCTTTCATTTCCTTACAAATGCGGCAATGTCATTCTTTGAGACAGAGGTATGAAATTCCATTGTGTATATGTACCACATTTTCCTGATCCATTCATCTACTGAGCGTTACTGGGTGGGATCCATATTTTAGCTATGCCAATTGTGCTGTGATGAATATTGTTGTGCTGGTGGCTTTTGTGTGTTCTTCTCTGTGGTCTTTGGGTAGATGCCAAATGTGGGGCTGCTGGATCATAAGGGAGCTCTATGTTTACCTTCTGAGAAATCTCCATACCACTGGCTAGAGTGGCTGAACAAGTTTACATTCCCACCAACGATGAAGTAGGGTTCCCTTTTGTCCACATCCCCTCCAACATTTATTATTGTTAGTTTTCTTGATATAGGTCATTCTTACTGGGGTGAGATGGAATCTCAGTGTTGTTTTGATTTGCCTTTCTTTTATGGCCAGAGATGTAGAGCACTTTTTCATATGACTCTTGGCCATTCTCATTTCCTCATCAGAGAAGTCTCTTTGTAAGTCTTTAGCCCACTTGTTGAGGGGGCTGTTGGTTCTTTGCGGTTTTGTTTTGGAGGAATTTAATTTTTTGTAGTTCTGCATATATTTTAGATATGAGGTCTTTGTTCATTGTATGGCTGATAAAGATCTTTTCCCAATCTGTAGGCTTTCCATTCATCTTGTGAGCTATGTCCTTGCCCCTGCAGAAGCTCAGCAATTTGATGCAATCCCATTTGCTCGTCCTTTTTGTGATTTGTAGCATTTATGGCTCTTTGTTAAGGAAGGTCTGTCCTGTGCCAAGGAGCCCAAGTGTTTCTCCTACTTCTTTAGTGCTTTCAAGGTATCTGTTATAATTTCAAGATCTTTGATCCATGTGGAATTGATTTTGGTGCAGGATGATATATAAGGATCTAATTTGCTTTGTTGTGGGTGTTGAACCAGTTTTGCCATCACCATTTGTAAAGAGGCTATCTTTCTTCCATCGTATTTTTTTAGCTCCTCTATCAAAGATTAAGGGGGCTTAGTTCTGTGTGTTCACTGCTGGATCTTCAATTCTGTTCCATTGGTCTTCAGGCCTGTTCCATTGCCAATTCCAAGCTGTTTTTATAGCTATAGCTTTATAATACAGCTTGAAGTTTGGTATTGTAATTCCTCCGGCATTGTTCTTTCTGCTTAGGATTGTTTTTGCTAGTCGGGGGGGTCATTAATTTTCCATATAAATTTCTGGATTGCTTCCTCAATTTCATTAAAAAATGGTGTTGGGATATTAGTGGGTATTGCATGGAATTTGTAGATAGCTTTTGGCAATATTGCCATTTTGACTATATTAATCTTCCCAATCGAGGAGCATGGGAGGTTTTTCCATTTCCTTAGTTCTTTTTTTTTTTTTTTTTCAAATTTTTATTATCAAAGTGATGTACAGAAAGGTTACAGTTTCATATTTTAGCACTGGATACATTTCTTGTACAGTTTGTTACCTTGTCCCTCATACCCCCTCTCCTCCTTCCCCTTTCCTTTCCCCCCCCCCCACGGAGATGTTCAGTTCACTTACACCAAACAGTCTAATCATAGAGGTCTTTCACTTCTTTGGTTAAGGTTATTTCTAGTATTTTATGTTTTTGAGACTATTGCAAAGGGAGTTGCTTTCTGACTTCAGCCTCTGTCTTCGTGTTATTAGCATATAGAAAGGCTGTTGATTTTCGAGGGTTTATTTTATATCCTGCAACTTTGCCAAAGTTTTGGATCTGCTCTAGTAGCTAGGGAGTAGAGTCTATGGTGTTCGTTAGGTATAGGATCATGTAATCTGCAAAGAGAGAAAGCTTAAGTTCATCTTTTCCTATTTGGATCCCCTTTTTGTTTTCTTCTTGCCTAATTGCTCTGGCTAGGAATGTTAAAGAGGAGGGGAGAGAGCAGACATCTCAATCTTGCTCCTGATTTTCAAAGGAATGGCTTTGGCTTTTACACCATTTAGAATTATGCTTGCTGTTGGTTTGTAATAAACTGCCTTTATTATATTCAGGAATGTTCCTTGGAATCCCAATTTCTCCAGGATTTTTATCATAAATGGGTACTGGATTTTATCGAACGCCTTTTCTGCATCCAGAGATATAACCATGTGGTTCTTTACCTTGCTCTGGTTGATGTGGTGGATTACATTAATTGACTTGCGTATATTGAACCAACTTTGCATCCCTGGGATGGATCCAGTTTGACATGGTGTATGATATTTTTGATGACCTGTTGAAGTCGATTGGACAGAATTTTGTTGAGAATTTTTGCATCTATGTTCATCAGGGAAATCGTTCTATAGTTCTGTTTTGTTGATGAGTCCCTGCCTGGTTTTGGGATGAGGGCTATACTGGCTTCATAGAATAAGTCTGGTAGTGAACGTTCTCTTTCAATTTCACTGAAGATTTGAAAAATATTGGTGTGACTTCTGTTTTGAAAGCCTTGTAGAATTCTGCTGTGAATCCATCTGGACATGGGCTTTTCTCTGATGGGAAATCACTTATTGCTGTTTCTATTTCAAGGCTGGTATGAGTCTGTTTAGAAGGTTTAGATCTTCATGGTTGAGTTTGGGGGTATCAATTTTTTCTAGAAAATCATCCATTTCTTCAGGTTCTCGAATTTGTTGGCACAAAGGTTTTGCAAAATAGTCCCTTATTGTGTTCTGAATTTTGGTTGTTTCTGTGGTGATGTTACCTGTTTTATCTCGGATCTTGTTTATGTGGGTGTGCTGCCATCGTTTTTTGGTCAGGTTTGCTAGGAATTTGACTATCTTGTTAATATTCTCAAAGAACCAAGTCTTTGTTTTGTTGATTGTTGCGATGGTTTTTTTCTCCTCTCAAGTATATTTAATTCTGATTCGATTTTAATTATTTGCTTCATCTATTGACTTGGGGGTATGGCTTCTTGTTCTCTTTGAGAAGATTAAGGTGATTCCGTAAGTTGTTGAGTGCTGTTTATCGAGATTGTTGGTGTAGGCACTCAGATACAAATTTTCGTCTGAGTACTGCCTTTGCTGTGTCCCAAAGGAGGTGGTACTTTGTGCACTCACCCTTGGTTGAATGCCATAAATATTGAATTACTGGTCTAATTTCTTCAATGACCCTGATGGTTCAGCAGTGTGTTGCTTAGTCTCCATGGATTGTATCATTTTGTGTGGTGGCTGTTTGAGTTGAGCTTTAATTTTAATCTATTGTGGTCTGAGGGAAGGCAGGAATGATTTTGATACTTCTGAATTTGTAGATTTTCTTTGTGCCCTAAGATGTGATATATTTTGGAGAATGTTTCATGGGCTGCTGAAAGAATGTGCATTCTGGTATTGCTTGATGGAATATTCTGTAGATGTTGGTTAAGTCTAGTTGGTCTATGCAGTTTGATTAGTTCTGTGGATTCTTTGGTCAGTTTTTGGCCTGTTGGTCTGTCCAGAGGTGACAGTGGAGTGTTAAAGTCTCCAACAATCAATGTGTTTGGGACTATGAGTGATTTTAGAGTCAGTAGTGTTGGTTTGATGAAGTTGGGTTCTCCTGTATTTGGTGTGTGGATATTTAAGATGGTTATATCCTCCTGTAGGAGACATCGCTTTATTAGTATGTAGTAACCTTCTTTGTCTCTTCTTACCATTTTTAATTTGAAGTCGATTTTATCTGATGCTAGAATTCCACTCCAGCCTGCATTTGGGGGCCATTATTGGTAGATTTTATTCCAGCCTTTCACCTTTAGAAGAAGTTTGCTTTTGCTAGATAGATGTGTCTCTTGGAGGCAGCAGAAAGACGGATCTTGATGTTGATCCAAGTAATGAGCCTATGTCGTTTGAATGAAGAATTAAGTCCATTAATGTTGAGAGTTAGGTTTGAGAGATGATCTTTTGTCCTTTCATTGTAGCTATCTTGTTAAAAGCTGTGTCTTCCAATTCTTGATCTAATTTCTGGTTTTCTATTTAGGGTTCATTTCTCTGTCTGTATTGGGATCTTGATTATTTTCCCTGTATAGTACATCTTTGAGGATTTTCTGTAAAGCTGGTTTGGTGGAGATACATTGTTTCAGTTTTTCCTTCCTGGGAAGACTTTTATTTGACCTTCAGCTATGAATGAGAGTTTAGCTGGGTACAGCATTCTTGGTTGATATTTATTATTATTTAGGGTTTGGCATACCTCATTCCAGGATCCCCTTGCTTTTCATGGTCTCTGCTGAGAAGTCTGGGTAATTCTGCTTGCTTTTCCTTTATTTGTGATTACTTTCTTCTCCGTAACATCTTTAAGGATTCTTTCCTTGGACTCTACTGATCCTGTTATGATCACAATGTGTCAGTGGGGTCCTATTCTGATCTGGTCGCTTTGGGTTCTAATGCTTCTTGTATCTGTATCGGCCTACCTTCCTGGATAGTTGGGAAGTTCTTGGCTAATATTCTGTTAAATAGGTTGCATATTCCATTAACTTCTTTCTCCTGGTTTTTCTCAATTCCTATTCGCCTCAAATAGTGCTTCCTGCTTGTGTCTTGAGCTCCTGGAGTGATCTGTTTTATCGATTGGATTGGTTTTGTATTTTTGTGTGACATTTCTCCATAGATTCTAGGGAATCTTCAGCTCCTGAGATTTGATCCTCTGCTTCACCTACTTGAGACTGTAGGCTAGTTACTTGATTTTGAATCTCTTTTCCTTCAGACTGGTCTTTCCTGATGATTTCCATGTCCTTGCTAGAAGTATCTCTTAGGTCCTGCATGGACATCTTTACATTATTAATTTGGTTTTGAGTGCTGTCTCTCAATCTTTTAGCTGGGTAGTTATCTTTTCATATGACTCTTGAAGTTCATTTATCTTTCTCTTTGTTGAGGCCATGAAATCATCTATTACTTTATGGATGGATTGATGTATGGATGGATTCAAACTTTTCATTTAACATGTTTATCAGTAGACTTTGTAGAGCATTTTGAGAGTTCTATTCTATGTCTTTGATTGACTGCTCTGCTTCCTGCTTGTTTTGAGTGGGAGATATGACTGCATTGTTTGCCATCTTGTGTTTCTTCTGCCCATTTGGATTGGAGCACTGTGAGCACCTGTGAGCACTGTTTAAGACCCAAAGCAGACCTTACCAAGCACTGTTGTGTAAATCTTAGAAGTTCACAATTATACACAGATACTGGTATAACTGTATATAAAATTAGATTTGGTGTTCCTAAAAATACAATTTCAAATAACAACCAATCCTGTATTCAATAGTTAATAAGTACTGTTAAAATACTATGAGCTGGATTTCTCTATAAACCACTTTGATTAACTTGGATTAAACAGGGATATCCTCTATCCAATAACCCAGCAATGATATTCATAGCACATCATCACTGTCATGCGATCTCCAAGAGCAGAGGCAGCTTGGCATCAAGTACGGAGACCTTTGTGTAGCGGACAGCACAAGAGGGGAGCCTTCGCCATATGATTGGTTTCCGGGAACTTCAAAAACAAGTAACGTGTAAACACTTTGAACTCCCTCTGTCCAACCTCATACCTGACACACTCATGCAACCGCACATGAACAAAAAATTCCTCACAGGCGAGCCGACTCTCTCTCTCTCTCTTTCTCTCTCTTCCTCCCCGCCACCCCCACATGCTCACTATAACACACTGTGCCGGTCCTCCTGGATCTACATCCACATACCTATTTGCACATATGCAGACGTAGGCTTAGGAAGCACACTCTTGTACAGCATCAGGAACACACGCATGTAGGCAAGCAGGGGCACACACACGCACACGTGAGCGCACCCAGTACACAGTGGCTTGGAAGGTGCTAAGGGGTTTTCGAGGACTGTGTCCTACATGCTCAAGGCCAGGGTGTTGTTCTCGTGGTGGGCGTGGCTAAGGAGCCCAGCGCTGCTTACTGGACAGTCCATTGGCACTTGGGCCTCCCCCTGCTGTCCTCACCAGTCTCCCATTCCCTGAACCATGCAGCTTCGGAGACCTGGGTAGCAACAAACTCTTCGGGAAAGCAATCAAGGCAGAAATGTCAATGTAACAGGACCACATGATTACGCCCCAGTAGTGCCCCAACCAAGGATGGCATTCGTTACCGGCTCAAGTCTACACCCTAAAGCACAGCGCTGCGCGCAGAGAATGGGGCAGGCCTGTGCCCCAGAATCCCTTGCCTCTTCTCCCTTCTACTTGGTCCCAGGGTGGTGGGGCGCCCAACCTGGCCTTCCTAGCCACCACCTGCCATCTGCAGCTGAGTTCCTGAGGCTTGTCCCCTGCACACATACCTCCTTTGCTGATAACTCCCTCCGAGTTCTCTCTCCTAGCCCTCCTGTCCCTGCCTTGCTGCTCTGGACTGCTTTCAACTCACACATGCCTCTGCGTCACTGCCTCTTTGCCTCTGCCTCTGCTTCCAATTTCCCCCTCCTCCTCTTGAGGTTCACAGGCTGCACACCTCCCCATGCACCTCTTCACTTCTTCTGGGGAAATGACAACTGCCTCACCCTGGCCTAGCCCTTCTTATCTTCTCCAAATCTCCCTCTGCTCTCACCCTCTGCACACCTGGATCTCTCAGTCCTCTGGTGAACACCAATCCCCATTTATCTAATCTGTTGTCTGCCTGCTCTGTGCCCAAGCCCCCTCTGCTCCTTTTCTGTGCACAGGAGGTTTGTGACAAAGGTAGGAGGGAAGCGGCACTCCTTTCCTGCCTTCTGGTTTTATGACTGACATCCGATTGGTCTGGAAACGGCCTCTGCCCCCTTGGCCAAGACCACCTGAAGACCTTGCCTGGCTTGCTAGGCAGCAGCCCTGTGTTTTTCTGAGCAGGAAGGACTGCACATATGCGACCCACTATGCAGAAAAGCCTCCAGGGGGTGGCCAGATGTTTTGTTTCTCCATTCCTTGCCCACTTTGTTGATGTGTGCTTTCATTTGCATTCCAACAGGAACAGCCTTAGGGAGGGGTAGTGAGGCTGCTTAGAGGTAGGCAGTTGGTGCTCACAGGCCAGCAGGGCCTCCTGGTGCCTCACTAACAGTGCATTTGCACCTGGGGTGCTGGGAAGCCTCTGGGCAGTGCCCATATGGTTTGGAGCTCTGTGACATGGCCAGGTACTAGGCGCCTCCTGCTGACTTGAGCCAGTGTTCCAACTGGAGTTGCCATAGCAAAAAGGGCACAGGGCACCTTGGGGGTTTGCTGTAAGTTCTCACTCGTTCTCACAGGCCTTCGGGGATGCACAGGATGTGTAGAGCCGCACATCCCTCCCCTGACCATTCTGCTGGGAACGGCTTGGGCCAGGGGTCCTAGGCAAATACACTTTCCACCTCCCCTCCTGCTCCATCTTCCCACATCCTGGTTGAACCCGTGTGACACAGCTCCCCACCGCCTCTGCCCTTGCCAGTCCTGGAAGTGGCTGGTGTATGGATCCGCCACCTCTCTCACAATCAACCTCATCTCTCTTGCTCAGAGCATAAGGGAGATACAAGGTTAGCAGGTCAGCGAATCTGGGCATCTCCTTTCTGCGCTAGTGTCTGCTTAACTCTTGTCTTCCCGCTTGCCTTGGCCTCTCTGGCCCAGATCCCTGCCTGCTACTTCCTGCTATTGAGCAGCCAAGGATTATACTGGCTAGAGGCAGAGCTGGCAATCCTGGTGCCGTGGCTCACAGCCATATGTTTTAGGCTCCTTCAGGAAGCTCTGCTAAGACACCAGGGAAAGGGATATCTGACCCTTCCCTGCCGTGACCAAGGCACACTAGCACCCAGCAATGATATTCATAGGCAGCATCATCACTGTCATGCAGATCTCCAAGAGCAGAGGCAGCTTGGCATCAAGTACGGAGACCTTTGTGTAGCGGACAGCACAAGAGGGGAGCCTTCGCCATATGATTGGTTTCCGGGAACTTCGAAAAACAAGTAACGTGTAAACACTTTGAACTCCCTCTGTCCAACCTCATACCTGACACACTCATGCAACCGCACATGAACAAAAAATTCCTCACAGGCGAGCCGACTCTCTCTCTCTCTCTTTCTCTCTCTTCCTCCCCGCCACCCCCACATGCTCACTATAACACACTGTGCCGGGTCCTCCTGGATCTACATCCACATACCTATTTGCACATATGCAGACTTAGGCTTAGGAAGCACACTCCTGTACAGCATCAGGAACGCACGCATGTAGGCAAGCAGGGGCACACACACGCACACGTGAGCGCACCCAGTACACAGTGGCTTGGAAGGTGCTAAGGGGTTTTCGAGGACTGTGTCCTACTTGCTCAAGTCCAGGGTGTTGTTCTCGTGGTGGGCGTGTCTAAGAGCCCAGCGCTGCTTACTGGACAGTCCATTGGCACTTGGGCCTCCCCTGCTGTCCTCACCAGTCTCCCATTCCCTGAACCATGCAGCTTCGGAGACCTGGGTAGCAACAAACTCTTCGGGAAAGCAATCAAGGCAGAAATGTCAATGTAACAGGACCACATGATTACGCCCCAGTAGTGCCCCAACAAGGATGGCATTCGTTACCCCTCAGGTCTACACCCTAAAGCCCAGCGCTGCGCGCAGAGAATGGGGCAGGCCTGTGCCCCAGAATCCCTTGCCTCTTCTCCCTTCTACTTGGTCCCAGGGTGGTGGGGCGCCCAACCTGGCCTTCCTAGCCACCACCTGCCATCTGCAGCTGAGTTCCTGAGGCTTGTCCCCTGCACACATACCTCCTTTGCTGATAACTCCCTCCGAGTTCTCTCTCCTAGCCCTCCTGTCCCTGCCTTGCTGCTCTGGACTGCTTTCAACTCACACATGCCTCTGCGTCACTGCTCTTTGCCTCTGCCTCTGCTTCCCAATTTCCCTCTCCTCCTATTGAGGTTCACAGGCTGCACACCTCCCCATGCACCTCTTCACTTCTTCTGGGAAATGACAACTGCCTCACCCTGGCCTAGCCCTTCTTATCTTCTCCAAATCTCCCTCTGCTCTCACCCTCTGCACACCTGGGATCTCTCAGTCCTCTGGTGAACACCAATCCCATTTATCTAATCTGTTGTCTGCCTGCTCTGTGCCCAAGCCCCTCTGCTCCTTTTCTGTGCACAGGAGGTTTGTGACAAAGGTAGGAGGGAAGCGGCACTCCTTTCCTGCCTTCTGGTTTTATGACTGACATCCGATTGGTCTGGAAACGGCCTCTGCCCCCTTGGCCAAGACCACCTGAAGACCTTGCCTGGCTTGCTAGGCAGCAGCCCTGTGTTTTTCTGAGCAGGAAGGACTGCACATATGCGACCCACTATGCAGTAAAGCCTCCAGGGGGTGGCCGGATGCTTTGTTTCTCCATTCCTTGCCCACTTTGTTGATGTGTGCTTTCTTTTGCATTCCAACAGGAAACAGCCTTAAGGGAGGGGTAGTGAGGCTGCTTAGAGGTAGGCAGTTGGTGCTCACAGGCCAGCAGGGCCTCCTGGTGCCTCACTAACAGTGCATTTGCACCTGGGGTGCTGGGAAGCCTCTGGGCAGTGCCCATATGGTTTGGAGCTCTGTGACATTGGCCAGGTACTAGGCGCCTCCTGCTGACTTGAGCCAGTGTTCCAACTGGAGTTGCCATAGCAAAAAGGGCACAGGGCCCCTTGGGGGTTTGCTGTAAGTTCTCACTAGTTCTCACAGGCCTTCGGGGATGCACAGGATGTGTAGAGCGCACATCCCTCCCTGACCATTCTGCTGGGAACGGCTTGGGCAGGGTCCTAGGCAAATACACTTTCCACCTCCCCTCCTGCTCCATCTTCCCACATCCTGGTTGAACCCGTGTGACACAGCTCCCCACCGCCTCTGCCCTTGCCAGTCCTGGATGTGGCTGGTGTATGGATCCGCCACCTCTCTCACAATCAACTCATCTCTCTTGCTCAGAGCATAAGGGAGATACAAGGTTAGCAGGTCAGCGAATCTGGGCATCTCCTTTCTGCGCTAGTGTCTGCTTAACTCTTGTCTTCCCGCTTGCCTTGGCCTCTCTGGCCCAGATCCCTGCCTGCTACTTCCTGCTATTGAGCAGCCAAGGATTATACTGGCTAGAGGCAGGAGCTGGCAATCCTGGTGCCCGTGGCTCACAGCCATATGTTTTAGGCTCCTTCAGGAAGCTCTGCTAAGACACCAGGAAAGGGATATCTGACCCTTCCCTGCCGTGACCAAGGCACACTAGCACCCAGCAATGATATTCATAGGCAGCATCATCACTGTCATGCAGATCTCCAAAAGCAGAGGCAGCTTGGCATCAAGTACGGAGACCTTTGTGTGAGCAGACAGCACAAGAGGGGAGCCTTCGCCATATGATTGGTTTCCGGGAACTTCAAAAAACAAGTAACGTGTAAACACTTTGAACTCCCTCTGTCCAACCTCATACCTGACACACTCATGCAACCGCACATGAACAAAAAATTCCTCACAGGCGAGCCGACTCTCTCTCTCTCTCTTTCTCTCTCTTCCTCCCCGCCACCCCCACATGCTCACTATAACACACTGTGCCGGGTCCTCCTGGATCTACATCCACATACCTATTTGCACATATGCAGACTTAGGCTTAGGAAGCACACTCTTGTACAGCATCAGGAACACACGCATGTAGGCAAGCAGGGGCACACACACGCACACGTGAGCGCACCCAGTACACAGTGGCTTGGAAGGTGCTAAGGGGTTTTCGAGGACTGTGTCCTACTTGCTCAAGTCCAGGGTGTTGTTCTCGTGGTGGGCGTGGCTAAGGAGCCCAGCGCTGCTTACTGGACAGTCCATTGGCACTTGGGCTTCCCCCTGCTGTCCTCACCAGTCTCCCATTCCCTGAACCATGCAGCTTCGAGACCTGGGTAGCAACAAACTCTTCGGGAAAGCAATCAAGGCAGAAATGTCAATGTAACAGGACCACATGATTACGCCCCAGTAGTGCCCCAACCAAGGATGGCATTCGTTACCCCTCAGGTCTACACCCTAAAGCACAGCGCTGCGCGCAGAGAATGGGCAGGCCTGTGCCCCAGAATCCCTTGCCTCTTCTCCCTTCTACTTGGTCCCAGGGTGGTGGGTGTGCCCAACCTGGCCTTCCTAGCCACCACCTGCCATCTGCAGCTGAGTTCCTGAGGCTTGTCCCCTGCACACATAACTCCTTTGCTGATAACTCCCTCCGAGTTCTCTCTCCTAGCCCTCCTGTCCCTGCCTTGCTGCTCTGGACTGCTTTCAACTCACACATTGCCTCTGCGTCACTGCCTCTTTGCCTCTGCCCCTGCTTCCCAATTTCCCCTCTCCTCCTATTGAGGTTCACAGGCTGCACACCTCCCCATGCACCTCTTCACTTCTTCTGGGGAAATGACAACTGCCTCACCCTGGCCTAGCCCTTCTTATCTTCTCCAATCTCCCTCTGCTCTCACCCTCTGCACACCTGGGATCTCTCAGTCCTCTGGTGAACACCAATCCCCATTTATCTAATCTGTTGTCTGCCTGCTCTGTGCCCAAGCCCTCTGCTCCTTTTCTGTGCACAGGAGGTTTGTGACAAAGGTAGGAGGGAAGCGGCACTCCTTTCCTGCCTTCTGGTTTTATGACTGACATCCGATTGGTCTGGAAACGGCCTCTGCCCCATTGGCCAAGACCACCTGAAGACCTTGCCTGGCTTGCTAGGCAGCAGCCCTGTGTTTTTCTGAGCAGGAAGGACTGCACATATGCGACCCACTATACAGAAAAGCCTCCAGGGGGTGGCCAGATGTTTTGTTTCTCCATTCCTTGCCCACTTTGTTGATGTGTGCTTTCATTTGCATTCCAACAGGAACAGCCTTAAGGGAGGGGGTAGTGAGGCTGCTTAGAGGTAGGCAGTTGGTGCTCACAGGCCAGCAGGGCCTCCTGTGCCTCACTAACAGTGCATTTGCACCTGGGGTGCTGGGAAGCCTCTGGGCAGTGCCCATATGGTTTGGAGCTCTGTGACATGGCCAGGTACTAGGCGCCTCCTGCTGACTTGAGGCCAGTGTTCCAACTGAGTTGCCATAGCAAAAAGGGCACAGGGCCCCTTGGGGGTTTGCTGTAAGTTCTCACTAGTTCTCACAGGCCTTCGGGATGCACAGGATGTGTAGAGCCGCACATCCCTCCCCTGACCATTCTGCTGGGAACGGCTTGGGCCAGGGTCCTAGGCAAATACACTTTCCACCTCCCCTCCTGCTCCATCTTCCCACATCCTGGTTGAACCGGTGTGACACAGCTCCCACCGCCTCTGCCCTTGCCAGTCCTGGAAGTGGCTGGTGTATGGATCCGCCAACTCTCTCACAATCAACCTCATCTCTCTTGCTCAGAGCATAAGGGAGATACAAGGTTAGCAGGTCAGCGAATCTGGGCATCTCCTTTCTGCGCTAGTGTCTGCTTAACTCTTGTCTTCCCGCTTGCCTTGTCCTCTCTGGACCAGATTCCCTGCCTGCTTCTTCCTGCTATTGAGCAGCCAAGGATTATACTGGCTAGAGGCAGGAGCTGGCAATCCTGGTGCCCGTGGCTCACAGACATATGTTTTAGGCTCCTTCAGAAGCTCTGCTAAGACACCAGGGAAAGGGATATCTGACCCATCCCTGCCGGTGACCAAGGCACAGTAGCACCCAGCAATGATATTCATAGGCAGCATCATCACTGTCATGCAGATCTCAAGAGCAGAGGCAGGCTTGGCATCAAGTACGGAGACCTTTGTGTAGCGGACAGCACAAGAGGGGAGCCTTCGCCATATGATTGGTTTCCGGGAACTTCAAAAAACAAGTAAAGTGTAAACACTTTGAACTCCTTCTGTCCAACCTCATACCTGACACACTCATGCAACCGCACATGAACAAAAAATTCCTCACAGGCGAGCCGACTCTCTCTCTCTCTTTTTCTCTCTCTTCCTCCCCGCCACCCCCACATGCTCACTATAACACACTGTGCCGGGTCCTCCTGGATCTACATCCACATACCTATTTGCACATATGCAGACTTAGGCTTAGGAAGCACAGTCTTGTACAGCATCAGGAACACACGCATGTAGGCAAGCAGGGGCACACACACGCACACGTGAGCGCACCCAGTACACAGTGGCTTGGAAGGTGCTAAGGGGTTTTCGAGGACTGTGTCCTACTTGCTCAAGTCCAGGGTGTTGTTCTCGTGGTGGGCGTGGCTAAGGAGCCCAGCGCTGCTTACTGGACAGTCCATTGGCACTTGGGCCTCCCCTGCTGTCCTCACCAGTCTCCCATTCCCTGAACCATGCAGCTTCGGAGACCTGGGTAGCAACAAACTCTTCGGGAAAGCAATCAAGGCAGAAATGTCAATGTAACAGGACCACATGATACGCCCCAGTAGTGCCCAACCAAGGATGGCATTCGTTACCCCTCAGGTCTACACCCTAAAGCACAGCGCTGCGCACAGAGAATGGGGCAGGCCTGTGCCCAGAATCCTTGCCTCTTCTCCCTTCTACTTGGTCCCAGGGTGGTGGGGCGCCCAACCTGGCCTTCCTAGCCACCACCTGCCATCTGCAGCTGAGTTCCTGAGGCTTGTCCCCTGCACACATACCTCCTTTGCTGATAACTCCCTCCGAGTTCTCTCTCCTAGCCCTCCTGTCCCTGCCTTGCTGCTCTGGACTGCTTTCAACTCACACATGCCTCTGCGTCACTGCCTCTTTGCCTCTGCCTCTGCTTCCCAATTTTCCCCCTCCTCCTCTTGAGGTTCACAGGCTGCACACCTACCTCCCCATGCACCTCTTCACTTCTTCTGGGGAAATGACAACTGCCTCACCCTGGCCTAGCCCTTCTTATCTTCTCCAAATCTCCCTCTGCTCTCACCCTCTGCACACCTGGGATCTCTCAGTCCTCTGGTGAACACCAATCCCCATTTATCTAATCTGTTGTCTGCCTGCTCTGTGCCCAAGCCCTCTGCTCCTTTTCTGTGCACAGGAGGTTTGTGACAAAGGTAGGAGCGAAGCGGCACTCCTATCCTGCCTTCTGGTTTTATGACTGACATCCGATTGGTCTGGAAACGGCCTCTGCCCCCTTGGCCAAGACCACCTGAAGACCTTGCCTGGCTTGCTAGGCAGCAGCCCTGTGTTTTTCTGAGCAGGAAGGACTGCACATATGCGACCCACTATGCAGAAAAGCCTCCAGGTGGTGGCCGGATGCTTTGTTTCTCCATTCCTTGCCCACTTTGTTGATGTGTGCTTTCATTTGCATTCCAACAGGAACAGCCTTAAGGGAGGGGTAGTGAGGCTGCTTAGAGGTAGGCAGTTGGTGCTCACAGGCCAGCAGGGCCTCCTGGTGCCTCACTAACAGTGCATTTGCACCTGGGGTGCTGGGAAGCCTCTGGGCAGTGCCCATATGGTTTGGAGCTCTGTGACATGGCCAGGTACTAGGCGCCTCCTGCTGACTTGAGCCAGTGTTCCAACTGGAGTTGCCATAGCAAAAAGGGCACAGGGCACCTTGGGGGTTTGCTGTAAGTTCTCACTCGTTCTCACAGGCCTTCGGGGATGCACAGGATGTGTAGAGCCGCACATCCCTCCCCTGACCATTCTGCTGGGAACGGCTTGGGCCAGGGTCCTAGGCAAATACACATTCCACCTCCCTCCTGCTCCATCTTCCCACATCCTGGTTGAACCCGTGTGACACAGCTCCCCACCGCCTCTGCCCTTGCCAGTCCTGGAAGTGGCTGGTGTTGGATCCGCCACCTCTCTCACAATCAACCGCATCTCTCTTGCTCAGAGCATAAGGGAGATACAAGGTTAGCAGGTCAGCGAATCTGGGCATCTCCTTTCTGCGCTAGTGTCTGCTTAACTCTTGTCTTCCCGCTTGCCTTGGCCTCTCTGGCCCAGATCCCTGCCTGCTACTTCCTGCTATTGAGCAGCCAAGGATTATACTGGCTAGAGGCAGGAGCTGGCAATCCTGGTGCCCGTGGCTCCAGCCACATGTTTTAGGCTCCTTCAGGAAGCTCTGCTAAGACACCAGGGAAAGGGATATCTGACCCTTCCCTGCCGTGACCAAGGCACACGAGCACCCAGCAATGATATTCATAGGCAGCAACATCACTGTCATGCAGATCTCCAAGAGCAGAGGCAGCTTGGCATCAAGTACGGAGACCTTTGTGTAGCGGACAGCACAAGAGGGGAGCCTTCGCCATATGATTGGTTTCCGGGAACTTCAAAAAACAAGTAACGTGTAAACACTTGAACTCCCTCTGTCCAACCTCATACCTGACACACTCATGCAACCGCACATGAACAAAAAATTCCTCACAGGCGAGCCGACTCTCTCTCTCTCTCTCTTTCTCTCTCTTCCTTCCCGCCACCCCCACATGCTCACTATAACACACTGTGCCGGGTCCTCCTGGATCTACATCCACATACCTATTTGCACATATGCAGACTTAGGCTTAGGAAGCACAGTCTTGTACAGCATCAGGAACACACGCATGTAGGCAAGCAGGGGCACACACACGCACACGTGAGCGCACCCCAGTACACAGTGGCTTGGAAGGTGCTAAGGGGTTTTCGAGGACTGTGTCCTACTTGCTCAAGTCCAGGGTGTTGTTCTCATGGTGGGCGTGGCTAAGGAGCCCAGCGCTGCTTACTGGACAGTCCATTGGCACTTGGGCCTCCCCCTGCTGTCCTCACCAGTCTCCCATTCCCTGAACCATGCAGCTTCGGAGACCTGGGTAGCAACAAACTCTTCGGGAATGCAATCAAGGCAGAAATGTCAATGTAACAGGACCACATGATTACGCCCCAGTAGTGCCCCAACCAAGATGGCATTCGTTACCCCTCAGGTCTACACCCTAAAGCACAGCGCTGCGCACAGAGAATGGGGCAGGCCTGTGCCCCAGAATCCCTTGCCTCTTCTCCTTCTACTTGGTCCCAGGGTGGTGGGGCGCCCAACCTGGCCTTCCTAGCCACCACCTGCCATCTGCAGCTGAGTTCCTGAGGCTTGTCCCCTGCACACATACCTCCTTTGCTGATAACTCCCTCCGAGTTCTCTCTCCTAGCCCTCCTGTCCCTGCCTTGCTGCTCTGGACTGCTTTCAACTCACACATGCCTCTGCGTCACTGCCTCTTTGCCTCTGCCTCTGCTTCCCAATTTCCCCCTCCTCCTCTTGAAGTTCACAGGCTGCCCACCTCCCCATGGACCTCTTCACTTCTTCTGGGAAATTACAACTGCCTCACCCTGGCCTAGCCCTTCTTATCGTCTCCAAATCTCCCTCTGCTCTCACCCTCTGCACACCTGGGATCTCTCAGTCCTCTGGTGAACACCAATCCCCATTTTTCTAATCTGTTTTCTGCCTGCTCTGTGCCCAAGCCCTCTGCTCCTTTTCTGTGCACAGGAGGTTTGTGACAAAGGTAGGAGGGAAGCGGCACTCCTTTCCTGCCTTCTGGTTTTATGACTGACATCCGATTGGTCTGGAAACGGCCTCTGCCCCCTTGGCCAAGACCACCTGAAGACCTTGCCTGGCTTGCTAGGCAGCAGCCCTGTGTTTTTCTGAGCAGGAAGGACTGCACATATGCGACCCACTATGCAGAAAAGCCTCCAGGGGGTGGCCGGATGTTTTGTTTCTCCATTCCTTGCCCACTTTGTTGATGTGTGCTTTCATTGCATTCCAACAGAAACAGCCTTAAGGGAGGGGTAGTGAGGCTGCTTAGAGGTAGGCAGTTGGTGCTCACAGGCCAGCAGGGCCTCCTGGTGCCTCACTAACAGTGCATTTGCACCTGGGGTGCTGGAAGCCTCTGGGCAGTGCCCATATGGTTTGGAGCTCTGTGACATGGCCAGGTACTAGGCGCCTCCTGCTGACTTGAGCCAGTGTTCCAACTTGAGTTGCCATAGCAAAAAGGGCACAGGGCCCCTTGGGGGTTTGCTGTAAGTTCTCACTAGTTCTCACAGCCTTCGGGATGCACAGGATGTGTAGAGCCGCACATCCCTCCCCTGACCATTCTGCTGGGAACGGCTTGGGCCAGGGTCCTAGGCAAATACACTTTCCACCTCCCCTCCTGCTCCATCTTCCCACATCCTGGTTGAACCCGTGTGACACAGCTCCCCACCGCCTCTGCCCTTGCCATTCCTGGAAGTGGCTGGTGTATGGATCTGCCACCTCTCTCACAATCAACCTCATCTCTCTTGCTCAGAGCATAAGGGAGATACAAGGTTAGCAGGTCAGCGAATCTGGGCATCTCCTTTCTGCGCTAGTGTCTGCTTAACTCTTGTCTTCCCGCTTGCCTTGGCCTCTCTGCCCAGATCCCTGCCTGCTACTTCCTGCTATTGAGCAGCCAAGGATTATACTGGCTAGAGGCAGGAGCTGGCAATCCTGGTGCCCGTGGCTCACAGCCACATGTTTTAGGCTCCTTCAGGAAGCTCTGCTAAGACACCAGGGAAAGGGATATCTGACCCTTCCCTGCCGTGACCAAGGCACACGAGCACCCAGCAATGATATTCATAGGCAGCATCATCACTGTCATGCAGATCTCCAGAGCAGAGGCAGCTTGGCATCAAGTACGGAGACCTTTGTGTAGCGGACAGCACAAGAGGGGAGCCTTCGCCATATGATTGGTTTCCGGGAACTTCAAAAAACAAGTAACGTGTAAACACTTTGAACTCCCTCTGTCCAACCTCATACCTGACACACTCATGCAACCGCACATGAACAAAAAATTCCTCACAGGCGAGCCGACTCTCTCTCTCTCTCTCTTTCTCTCTCTTCCTCCCCGCCACCCCCACATGCTCACTATAACACACTGTGCCGGGTCCTCCTGGATCTACATCCACATACCTATTTGCACATATGCAGACTTAGGCTTAGGAAGCACAGTCTTGTACAGCATCAGGAACACACGCATGTAGGCAAGCAGGGGCACACACACGCACACGTGAGCGCACCCAGTACACAGTGGCTTGGAAGGTTCTAAGGGGTTTTCGAGGACTGTGTCCTACTTGCTCAAGTCCAGGGTGTTGTTCTCATGGTGGGCGTGGCTAAGGAGCCCAGCGCTGCTTACTGGACAGTCCATTGGCACTTGGGCCTCCCCCTGCTGTCCTCACCAGTCTCCCATTCCCTGAACCATGCAGCTTCGGAGACCTGGGTAGCAACAAACTCTTCGGGAATGCAATCAAGGCAGAAATGTCAATGTAACAGGACCACATGATTACGCCCCAGTAGTGCCCCAACCAAAGATGGCATTCGTTACCCCTCAGGTCTACACCCTAAAGCACAGCGCTGCGCGCAGAGAATGGGGCAGGCCTGTGCCCCAGAATCCCTTGCCTCTTCTCCCTTCTACTTGGTCCCAGGGTGGTGGGGCGCCCAACCTGGCCTTCCTAGCCACCACCTGCCATCTGCAGCTGAGTTCCTGAGGCTTGTCCCCTGCACACATACCTCCTTTGCTGATAACTCCCTCCGAGTTCTCTCTCCTAGCCCTCCTGTCCCTGCCTTGCTGCTCTGGACTGCTTTCAACTCACACATGCCTCTGCGTCACTGCCTCTTTGCCTCTGCCTCTGCTTCCCAATTTCCCCCTCCTCCTCTTGAAGTTCACAGGCTGCACACCTCCCCATGGACCTCTTCACTTCTTCTGGGGAAATTACAACTGCCTCACCCTGGCCTAGCCCTTCTTATCGTCTCCAAATCTCCCTCTGCTCTCACCCTCTGCACACCTGGGATCTCTCAGTCCTCTGGTGAACACCAATCCCATTTTTCTAATCTGTTTTCTGCCTGCTCTGTGCCCAAGCCCCTCTGCTCCTTTTCTGTGCACAGGAGGTTTGTGACAAAGGTAGGAGGGAAGCGGCACTCCCTTTCCTGCCTTCTGGTTTTATGACTGACATCCGATTGGTCTGGAAACGGCCTCTGCCCCCTTGGCCAAGACCACCTGAAGACTTGCCTGGCTTGCTAGGCAGCAGCCCTGTGTTTTTCTGAGCAGGAAGGACTGCACATATGCGACCCACTATGCAGAAAAGCCGCCAGGGGGTGCCGGATGTTTTGTTTCTCCATTCCTTGCCCACTTTGTTGATGTGTGCTTTCATTTGCATTCCAACAGAAACAGCCTTAAGGGAGGGGTAGTGAGGCTGCTTAGAGGTAGGCAGTTGGTGCTCACAGGCCAGCAGGGCCTCCTGGTGCCTCACTAACAGTGCATTTGCACCTGGGGTGCTGGGAAGCCTCTGGGCAGTGCCCATATGGTTTGGAGCTCTGTGACATGGCCAGTTACTAGGCGCCTCCTGCTGACTTGAGCCAGTGTTCCAACTTGAGTTGCCATAGCAAAAAGGGCACAGGGCCCCTTGGGGGTTTGCTGTAAGTTCTCACTAGTTCTCACAGGCCTTCGGGGATGCACAGGATGTGTAGAGCCGCACATCCCTCCCCTGACCATTCTGCTGGGAACGGCTTGGGCCAGGGTCCTAGGCAAATACACTTTCCACCTCCCCTCCTGCTCCATCTTCCCACATCCTGGTTGAACCCGTGTGACACAGCTCCCCACCGCCTCTGCCCTTGCCAGTCCTGGAAGTGGCTGGTGTATGGATCTGCCACCTCTCTCACAATCAGCCTCATCTCTCTTACTCAGAGCATAAGGGAGATACAAGGTTAGCAGGTCAGCGAATCTGGGCATCTCCTTTCTGCGCTAGTGTCTGCTTAACTCTTGTCTTCCCGCTTGCCTTGGCCTCACTGGCCCAGATCCCTGCCAGCTACTTCCTGCTATTGAGCAGCCAAGGATTATACTGGCTAGAGGCAGGAGCTGGCAATCCTGGTGCCCGTGGCTCACAGCCATATGTTTTAGGCTCCTTCAGGAAGCTCTGCTAAGACACCAGGGAAAGGGATATCTGACCCTTCCCTGCCGTGACCAAGGCACACTAGCACCCAGCAATGATATTCATAGGCAGCATCATCACTGTCCTGCAGATCTCCAAGAGCAGAGGCAGCTTGGCATCAAGTACGGAGACCTTTGTGTAGCGGACAGCACAAGAGGGGAGCCTTCGCCATATGATTGGTTTCCGGAACTTCAAAAAACAAGTAACGTGTAAACACTTTGAACTCCCTCTGTCCAACCTCATACCTGACACACTCATGCAACCGCACATGAACAAAAAATTCCTCACAGGCGAGCCGACTCTCTCTCTCTCTCTCTTTCTCTCTCTTCCTCCCCGCCACCCCCACATGCTCACTATAACACACTGTGCCGGGTCCTCCTGGATCTACATCCACATACCTATTTGCACATATGCAGACTTAGGCTTAGGAAGCACAGTCTTGTACAGCATCAGGAACACACGCATGTAGGCAAGCAGGGGCACACACACGCCACACGTGAGCGCACCCAGTACACAGTGGCTTGGAAGGTTCTAAGGGGTTTTCGAGGACTGTGTCCTACTTGCTCAAGTCCAGGGTGTTGTTCTCATGGTGGGCGTGGCTAAGGAGCCCAGCGCTGCTTACTGGACAGTCCATTGGCACTTGGGCCTCCCCCTGCTGTCCTCACCAGTCTCCCATTTCCCTGAACCATGCAGCTTCGGAGACCTGGGTAGCAACAAACTCTTCGGGAATGCAATCAAGGCAGAAATGTCAATGTAACAGGACCACATGATTACGCCCCAGTAGTGCCCCAACCAAAGATGGCATTCGTTACCCTCAGGTCTACACCCTAAAGCACAGCGCTGCGCGCAGAGAATGGGGCAGGCCTGTGCCCCAGAATC
>NW_025959328.1:0-74375 GCF_023159225.1 Perognathus longimembris pacificus | reverse complement strand
TCAACCTCATCTCTCTTGCTCAGAGCATAAGGGAGATACAAGGTTAGCAGGTCAGCGTATCTGGGCATCTCCTTTCTGCGCTAGTGTCTGCTTAACTCTTGTCTTCCCGCTTGCCTTGGCCTCTCTGGCCCAGATCCCTGCCTGCTACTTCCTGCTATTGAGCAGCCAAGGATTATACTGGCTAGAGGCAGGAGCTGGCAATCCTGGTGCCCGTGGCTCACAGCCATATGTTTTAGGCTCCTTCAGGAAGCTCTGCTAAGACACCAGGGAAAGGGATATCTGACCCTTCCCTGCCGTGACCAAGGCACACTAGCACCCAGCAATGATATTCATAGGCAGCATCATCACTGTCATGCAGATCTCCAAGAGCAGAGGCAGCTTGGCATCAAGTACGGAGACCTTTGTGTAGCGGACAGCACAAGAGGGGAGCCTTCGCCATATGATTGGTTTCCGGGAACTTCAAAAAACAAGTAACGTGTAAACACTTTGAACTCCCTCTGTCCAACCTCATACCTGACACACTCATGCAACCGCACATGAACAAAAAATTCCTCACAGGCGAGCCGACTCTCTCTCTCTCTCTTTCTCTCTCTTCCTCCCCGCCACGCCCACATACTCCCTATAACACATTGTGCCGGGTCCTCCTGGATCTACATCCACATACCTATTTGCACATATGCAGACTTAGGCTTAGGAAGCACACTCCTGTACAGCATCAGGAACACACGCATGTAGGCAAGCAGGGGCACACACACGCACACGTGAGCGCACCCAGTACACAGTGGCTTGGAAGGTTCTAAGGGGTTTTCGAGGACTGTGTCCTACTTGCTCAAGTCCAGGGTGTTGTTCTTGTGGTGGGCGTGGCTAAGGAGCCCAGCGCTGCTTACTGGACAGTCCATTGGCACTTGGTCCTCCCCTTGCTGTCCTCACCAGTCTCCCATTCCCTGAACCATGCAGCTTCGGAGACCTGGGTAGCAACAAACTCTTCGGGAAAGCAATCAAGGCAGAAATGTCAATGTAACAGGACCACATGATTATGCCCCAGTAGTGCCCCAACAAAGGATGGCATTCGGTACCCCTCAGGTCTACACCCTAAAGCCCAGCGCTGAGCGCAGAGAATGGGGCAGGCCTGTGCCCCAGCATCCCTTGCCTCTTCTCCCTTCTACTTGGTCCCAGGGTGGTGGGGCGCCCAACCTGGCCTTCCTAGCCACCACCTGCCATCTGCAGCTGAGTTCCTGAGGCTTGTCCCCTGCACACATACCTCCTTTGCTGATAACTCCCTCCGAGTTCTCTCTCCTAGCCCTCCTGTCCCTGCCTTGCTGCTCTGGACTGCTTTCAACTCACACATGCCTCTGCGTCACTGCCTCTTTGCCTCAGCCTCTGCTTCCCAATTTCCCCCTCCTCCTCTTGAGGTTCACAGGCTGCACACCTCCCCATGCACCTCTTCACTTCTTCTGGGGAAATTACAACTGCCTCACCCTGGCCTAGCCCTTCTTATCTTCTCCAAATCTCCCTCTGCTCTCACCCTCTGCACACCTGGGATCTCTCAGTCCTCTGGTGAACACCAATCCCCATTTATCTAATCTGTTGTCTGCCTGCTCTGTGCCCAAGCCCCTCTGCTCCTTTTCTGTGCACAGGAGGTTTGTGACAAAGGTAGGAGGGAAGCCGCACTCCTTTCCTGCCTTCTGGTTTTATGACTGACATCCGATTGGTCTGGAAACGGCCTCTGCCCCCTTGGCCAAGACCACCTGAAGACCTTGCCTGGCTTGCTAGGCAGCAGCCCTGTGTTTTTCTGAGCAGGAAGGACTGCACATATGCGACCCACTATGCAGAAAAGCCTCCAGGGGGTGGCCGGATGTTTTGTTTCTCCATTCCTTGCCCACTTTGTTGATGTGTGCTTTCATTTGCATTCCAACAGGAACAGCCTTAAGGGAGGGGTAGTGAGGCTGCTTAGAGGTAGGCAGTTGGTGCTCACAGGCCAGCAGGGCCTCCTGGTGCCTCACTAACAGTGCATTTGCACCTGGGGTGCTGGGAAGCCTCTGGGCAGTGCCCATATGGTTTGGAGCTCTGTGACATGGCCAGGTACTAGGCGCCTCCTGCTGACTTGAGCCAGTGTTCCAACTGGAGTTGCCATAGCAAAAAGGGCACAGGGCCCCTTGGGGGTTTGCTGTAAGTTCTCACTAGTTCTCACAGGCCTTCGGGGATGCACAGGATGTGTAGAGCCGCACATCCCTCCCCTGACCATTCTGCTGGGAACGGCTTGGGCCAGGGTCCTAGGCAAATACACTTTCCACCTCCCCTCCTGCTCCATCTTCCCACATCCTGGTTGAACCCGTGTGACACAGCTCCCCACCGCCTCTGCCCTTGCCAGTCCTGGAAGTGGCTGGTGTATGGATCCGCCACCTCTCTCACAATCACCTCATCTCTCTTGCTCAGAGCATAAGGGAGATACAAGGTTAGCAGGTCAGCGTATCTGGGCATCTCCTTTCTGCGCTAGTGTCTGCTTAACTCTTGTCTTCCCGCTTGCCTTGGCCTCTCTGGCCCAGATCCCTGCCTGCTACTTCCTGCTATTGAGCAGCCAAGGATTATACTGGCTAGAGGCAGGAGCTGGCAATCCTGGTGCCCGTGGCTCACAGCCATATGTTTTAGGCTCCTTCAGGAAGCTCTGCTAAGACACCAGGGAAAGGGATATCTGACCCTTCCCTGCCGTGACCAAGGCACACTAGCACCCAGCAATGATATTCATAGGCAGCATCATCACTGTCATGCAGATCTCCAAGAGCAGAGGCAGCTTGGCATCAAGTACGGAGACCTTTGTGTAGCGGACAGCACAAGAGGGGAGCCTTCGCCATATGATTGGTTTCCGGGAACTTCAAAAAACAAGTAACGTGTAAACACTTTGAACTCCCTCTGTCCAACCTCATACCTGACACACTCATGCAACCGCACATGAACAAAAAATTCCTCACAGGCGAGCCGACTCTCTCTCTCTCTCTTTCTCTCTCTTCCTCCCCGCCACGCCCACATACTCCTATAACACATTGTGCCGGGTCCTCCTGGATCTACATCCACATACCTATTTGCACATATGCAGACTTAGGCTTAGGAAGCACACTCCTGTACAGCATCAGGAACACACGCATGTAGGCAAGCAGGGGCACACACACGCACACGTGATCGCACCCAGTACACAGTGGCTTGGAAGGTTCTAAGGGGTTTTCGAGGACTGTGTCCTACTTGCTCAAGTCCAGGGTGTTGTTCTTGTGGTGGGCGTGGCTAAGGAGCCCAGCGCTGCTTACTGGACAGTCCATTGGCACTTGGTCCTCCCCCTTGCTGTCCTCACCAGTCTCCCATTCCCTGAACCATGCAGCTTCGGAGACCTGGGTAGCAACAAACTCTTCGGGGAAAGCAATCAAGGCAGAAATGTCAATGTAACAGGACCACATGATTAAGCCCCAGTAGTGCCCCAACCAAGGATGGCATTCGTTACCCCTCAGGTCTACACCCTAAAGCCCAGCGCTGTGCGCAGAGAATGGGGCAGGCCTGTGCCCCAGCATCCCTTGCCTCTTCTCCCTTCTACTTGGTCCCAGGGTGGTGGGGCGCCCAACCTGGCCTTCCTAGCCACCTCCTGCCATCTGCAGCTGAGTTCCTGAGGCTTGTCCCCTGCACACATACCTCCTTTGCTGATAACTCCCTCCGAGTTCTCTCTCCTAGCCCTCCTGTCCCTGCCTTGCTGCTCTGGACTGCTTTCAACTCACACATGCCTCTGCGTCACTGCCTCTTTGCCTCAGCCTCTGCTTCCCAATTTCCCCCTCCTCCTCTTGAGGTTCACAGGCTGCACACCTCCCCATGCACCTCTTCACTTCTTCTGGGGAAATTACAACTGCCTCACCCTGGCCTAGCCCTTCTTATCTTCTCCAAATCTCCTTCTGCTCTCACCCTCTGCACACCTGGGATCTCTCAGTCCTCTGGTGAACACCAATCCCCATTTATCTAATCTGTTGTCTGCCTGCTCTGTGCCCAAGCCCCTCTGCTCCTTTTCTGTGCACAGGAGGTTTGTGACAAAGGTAGGAGGGAAGCGGCACTCCTTTCCTGCCTTCTGGTTTTATGACTGACATCCGATTGGTCTGGAAACGGCCTCTGCCCTCTTGGCCAAGACCACCTGAAGACCTTGCCTGGCTTGCTAGGCAGCAGCCCTGTGTTTTTCTGAGCAGGAAGGACTGCACATATGCGACCCACTATGCAGAAAAGCCTCCAGGGGGTGGCCGGATGTTTTGTTTCTCCATTCCTTGCCCACTTTGTTGATGTGTGCTTTCATTTGCATTCCAACAGGAACAGCCTTAAGGGAGGGGTAGTGAGGCTGCTTAGAGGTAGGCAGTTGGTGCTCACAGGCCAGCAGGGCCTCCTGGTGCCTCACTAACAGTGCATTTGCACCTGGGGTGCTGGGAAGCCTCTGGGCAGTGCCCATATGGTTTGGAGCTCTGTGACATGGCCAGGTACTAGGCGCCTCCTGCTGACTTGAGCCAGTGTTCCAACTGGAGTTGCCATAGCAAAAAGGGCACAGGGCCCCTTGGGGGTTTGCTGTAAGTTCTCACTAGTTCTCACAGGCCTTCGGGGATGCACAGGATGTGTAGAGCCGCACATCCCTCCCCTGACCATTCTGCTGGGAACGGCTTGGGCCAGGGTCCTAGGCAAATACACTTTCCACCTCCCCTCCTGCTCCATCTTCCCACATCCTGGTTGAACCCGTGTGACACAGCTCCCCACCGCCTCTGCCCTTGCCAGTCCTGGAAGTGGCTGGTGTATGGATCCGCCACCTCTCTCACAATCAACCTCATCTCTCTTGCTCAGAGCATAAGGGAGATACAAGGTTAGCAGGTCAGCGTATCTGGGCATCTCCTTTCTGCGCTAGTGTCTGCTTAACTCTTGTCTTCCCGCTTGCCTTGGCCTCTCTGGCCCAGATCCTGCCTGCTACTTCCTGCTATTGAGCAGCCAAGGATTATACTGGCTAGAGGCAGGAGCTGGCAATCCTGGTGCCCGTGGCTCACAGCCATATGTTTTAGGCTCCTTCAGGAAGCTCTGCTAAGACACCAGGGAAAGGGATATCTGACCCTTCCCTGCCGTGACCAAGGCACACTAGCACCCAGCAATGATATTCATAGGCAGCATCATCACTGTCATGCAGATCTCCAAGAGCAGAGGCAGCTTGGCATCAAGTACGGAGACCTTTGTGTAGCGGACAGCACAAGAGGGGAGCCTTCGCCATATGATTGGTTTCCGGGAACTTCAAAAAACAAGTAACGTGTAAACACTTTGAACTCCCTCTGTCCAACCTCATACCTGACACACTCATGCAACCGCACATGAACAAAAAAATTCCTCACAGGCGAGCCGACTCTCTCTCTCTCTCTTTCTCTCTCTTCCTCCCCGCCACGCCCACATACTCCCTATAACACATTGTGCCGGGTCCTCCTGGATCTACATCCACATACCTATTTGCACATATGCAGACTTAGGCTTAGGAAGCACACTCCTGTACAGCATCAGGAACACACGCATGTAGGCAAGCAGGGGCACACACACGCACACGTGAGCGCACCCAGTACACAGTGGCTTGGAAGGTTCTAAGGGGTTTTCGAGGACTGTGTCCTACTTGCTCAAGTCCAGGGTGTTGTTCTTGTGGTGGGCGTGGCTAAGGAGCCCAGCGCTGCTTACTGGACAGTCCATTGGCACTTGGTCCTCCCCCTTGCTGTCCTCACCAGTCTCCCATTCCCTGAACCATGCAGCTTCGGAGACCTGGGTAGCAACAAACTCTTCGGGAAAGCAATCAAGGCAGAAATGTCAATGTAACAGGACCACATGATTATGCCCCAGTAGTGCCCCAACCAAGGATGGCATTCGTTACCCCTCAGGTCTACACCCTAAAGCCCAGCGCTGTGCGCAGAGAATGGGGCAGGCCTGTGCCCCAGCATCCCTTGCCTCTTCTCCCTTCTACTTGGTCCCAGGGTGGTGGGGCGCCCAACCTGGCCTTCCTAGCCACCACCTGCCATCTGCAGCTGAGTTCCTGAGGCTTGTCCCCTGCACACATACCTCCTTTGCTGATAACTCCCTCCGAGTTCTCTCTCCTAGCCCTCCTGTCCCTGCCTTGCTGCTCTGGACTGCTTTCAACTCACACATGCCTCTGCGTCACTGCCTCTTTGCCTCAGCCTCTGCTTCCCAATTTCCCCCCTCCTCCTCTTGAGGTTCACAGGCTGCACACCTCCCCATGCACCTCTTCACTTCTTCTGGGGAAATTACAACTGCCTCACCCTGGCCTAGCCCTTCTTATCTTCTCCAAATCTCCCTCTGCTCTCACCCTCTGCACACCTGGGATCTCTCAGTCCTCTGGTGAACACCAATCCCCATTTATCTAATCTGTTGTCTGCCTGCTCTGTGCCCAAGCCCCTCTGCTCCTTTTCTGTGCACAGGAGGTTTGTGACAAAGGTAGGAGGGAAGCGGCACTCCTTTCCTGCCTTCTGGTTTTATGACTGACATCCGATTGGTCTGGAAACGGCCTCTGCCCTCTTGGCCAAGACCACCTGAAGACCTTGCCTGGCTTGCTAGGCAGCAGCCCTGTGTTTTTCTGAGCAGGAAGGACTGCACATATGCGACCCACTATGCAGAAACGCCTCCAGGGGGTGGCCGGATGTTTCCTTTCTCCATTCCTTGCCCACTTTGTTGATGTGTGCTTTCATTTGCATTCCAACAGGAACAGCCTTAAGGGAGGGGTAGTGAGGCTGCTTAGAGGTAGGCAGTTGGTGCTCACAGGCCAGCAGGGCCTCCTGGTGCCTCACTAACAGTGCATTTGCACCTGGGGTGCTGGGAAGCCTCTGGGCAGTGCCCATATGGTTTGGAGCTCTGTGACATGGCCAGGTACTAGGCGCCTCCTGCTGACTTGAGCCAGTGTTCCAACTGGAGTTGCCATAGCAAAAAGGGCACAGGGCCCCTTGGGGGTTTGCTGTAAGTTCTCACTAGTTCTCACAGGCCTTCGGGGATGCACAGGATGTGTAGAGCCGCACATCCCTCCCCTGACCATTCTGCTGGGAACGGCTTGGGCCAGGGTCCTAGGCAAATACACTTTCCACCTCCCCTCCTGCTCCATCTTCCCACATCCTGGTTGAACCCGTGTGACACAGCTCCCCACCGCCTCTGCCCTTGCCAGTCCTGGAAGTGGCTGGTGTATGGATCCGCCACCTCTCTCACAATCAACCTCATCTCTCTTGCTCAGAGCATAAGGGAGATACAAGGTTAGCAGGTCAGCGTATCTGGGCATCTCCTTTCTGCGCTAGTGTCTGCTTAACTCTTGTCTTCCCGCTTGCCTTGGCCTCTCTGGCCCAGATCCCTGCCTGCTACTTCCTGCTATTGAGCAGCCAAGGATTATACTGGCTAGAGGCAGGAGCTGGCAATCCTGGTGCCCGTGGCTCACAGCCATATGTTTTAGGCTCCTTCAGGAAGCTCTGCTAAGACACCAGGGAAAGGGATATCTGACCCTTCCCTGCCGTGACCAAGGCACACTAGCACCCAGCAATGATATTCATAGGCAGCATCATCACTGTCATGCAGATCTCCAAGAGCAGAGGCAGCTTGGCATCAAGTACGGAGACCTTTGTGTAGCGGACAGCACAAGAGGGGAGCCTTCACCATATGATTGGTTTCCGGGAACTTCAAAAAACAAGTAACGTGTAAACACTTTGAACTCCCTCTGTCCAACCTCATACCTGACACACTCATGCAACCGCACATGAACAAAAAATTCCTCACATGCTAGCCGACTCTCTCTCTCCCTCTTTCTCTCTCTTGCTCCCCGCCAACCCCACATGCTCACTATAACACACTGTCCCGGGTCCTCCTGAATCTACATCCACATACCTATTTGCACATATGCAGACTTAGGCTTAGGAAGCACACTCTTGTACAGCATCAGGAACACACGCATGTAGGCAAGCAGGGGCACACACACGCACACGTGAGCGCACCCAGTACACAGTGGCTTGGAAGGTGCTAAGGGGTTTTCGAGGACTGTGTCCTACTTGCTCAAGTCCAGGGTGTTGTTCTTGTGGTGGGCGTGGCTAAGGAGCCCAGCGCTGCTTACTGGACAGTCCCATTGGCACTTGGGCCTCCCCCTGCTGTCCTCACCAGTCTCCCATTCCCTGAACCATGCAGCTTCGGAGACCTGGGTAGCAACAAACTCTTCGGGAAAGCAATCAATGCAGAAATGTCAATGTAACAGGACCACATGATTACGCCCCCAGTAGTGCCCCAACCAAGGATGGCATTCGTTACCCCTCAGGTCTACACCCTAAAGCCCAGCGCTGCGCGCAGAGAATGGGGCAGACCTGTGCCCCAGAATCCCTTGCCTCTTCTCCCTTCTACTTGGTCCCAGGGTGGTGGGGCGCCCAACCTGGCCTTCCTAGCCACCACCTGCCATCTGCAGCTGAGTTCCTGAGGCTTGTCCCCTGCACACATACCTCCTTTGCTGATAACTCCCTCCGAGTTCTCTCTCCTAGTCCTCCTGTCCCTGCCTTGCTGCTCTGGACTGCTTTCAACTCACACATGCCTCTGCGTCACTGCCTCTTTGCCTCAGCCTCTGCTTCCCAATTTCCCCCTCCTCCTCTTGAGGTTCACAGGCTGCACACCTCCCCATGCACCTCTTCACTTCTTCTGGGGAAATTACAACTGCCTCACCCTGGCCTAGCCCTTCTTATCTTCTCCAAATCTCCCTCTGCTCTCACCCTCTGCACACCTGGGATCTCTCAGTCCTCTGGTGAACACCAATCCCCATTTATCTAATCTGTTGTCTGCCTGCTCTGTGCCCAAGCCCCTCTGCTCCTTTTCTGTGCACAGGAGGTTTGTGACAAAGGTAGGAGGGAAGCGGCACTCCTTTCCTGCCTTCTGGTTTTATGACTGACATCCGATTGGTCTGGAAACGGCCTCTGCCCCCTTGGCCAAGACCACCTGCAGACCTTGCCTGGCTTGCTAGGCAGCAGCCCTGTGTTTTTCTGAGCAGGAAGGACTGCACATATGCGACCCACTATGCAGAAAAGCCTCCAGGGGGTGGCCGGATGTTTTGTTTCTCCATTCCTTGCCCACTTTGTTGATGTGTGCTTTCATTTGCATTCCAACAGGAACAGCCTTAAGGGAGGGGTAGTGAGGCTGCTTAGAGGTAGGCAGTTGGTGCTCACAGGCCAGCAGGGCCTCCTGGTGCCTCACTAACAGTGCATTTGCACCTGGGGGTGCTGGGAAGCCTCTGGGCAGTGCCCATATTGTTTGGAGCTCTGTGACATGGCCAGGTACTAGGCGCCTCCTGCTGACTTGAGCCAGTGTTCCAACTGGAGTTGCCATAGCAAAAAGGGCACAGGGCCCCTTGGGGGTTTGCTGTAAGTTCTCACTAGTTCTCACAGGCCTTCGGGGATGCACAGGATGTGTAGAGCCGCACATCCCTCCCCTGACCATTCTGCTGGGAACGGCTCGTGCCAGGGTCCTAGGCAAATACACTTTCCACCTCCCCTCCTGCTCCATCTTCCCACATCCTGGTTGAACCCGGTGTGACACAGCTCCCCACCGCCTCTGCCCTTGCCAGTCCTGGAAGTGGCTGTTGTATGGATCCGCCACCTCTCTCACAATCAACCTCATCTCTCTTGCTCAGAGCATAAGGGAGATACAAGGTTAGCAGGTCAGCGAATCTGGGCATCTCCTTTCTGCGCTAGTGTCTGCTTAACTCTTGTCTTCCCGCTTGCCTTGGCCTCTCTGGCCCAGATCCCTGCCTGCTACTTCCTGCTATTGAGCAGCCAAGGATTATACTGGCTAGAGGCAGGAGCTGGCAATCCTGGTGCCCGTGGCTCACAGCCATATGTTTTAGGCTCCTTCAGGAAGCTCTGCTAAGACACCAGGGAAAGGGATATCTGACCCTTCCCTGCCGGGGACCAAGGCACACTAGCACCCAGCAATGATATTCATAGGCAGCATCATCACTGTCATGCAGATCTTCAAGAGCAGAGGCAGCTTGGCATCAAGTACGGAGACCTTTGTGTAGCGGACAGCACAAGAGGGGAGCCTTCGCCATATGATTGGTTTCCGGGAACTTCAAAAAACAAGTAACGTGTAAACACTTTGAACTCCCTCTGTCCAACCTCATACCTGACACACTCATGAAAACCGCACATGAACAAAAAATTCCTCACAGGCGAGCCGACTCTCTCTCTTCTCTCTTTCTCTCTCTTCCTCCCCGCCACCCCACATGCTCACTATAACACACTGTGCCGGGTCCTCCTGGATCTACATCCACATACCTATTTGCACATATGCAGACTTAGGCTTAGGAAGCACACTCTTGTACAGCATCAGGAACACACGCATGTAGGCAAGCAGGGGCACACACACGCACACGTGAGCGCACCCAGTACACAGTGGCTTGGAAGGTGCTAAGGGGTTTTCGAGGACTGTGTCCTACTTGCTCAAGTCCAGGGTGTTGTTCTCATGGTGGGCGTGGCTAAGGAGCCCAGCGCTGCTTACTGGACAGTCCATTGGCACTTGGGCCTCCCCTTGCTGTCCTCACCAGTCTCCCATTCCCTGAACCATGCAGCTTCGGAGACCTGGGTAGAAACAAACCCCTTCGGGTAAGCAATCAAGGCAGAAATGTCAATGTAACAGGACCACATGATTACGCCCCAGTAGTGCCCCAACCAAGGATGGCATTCGTTACCCCTCAGGTCTACACCCTAAAGCCCAGCGCTGCGCGCAGAGAATGGGGCAGGCCTGTGCCCCAGAATCCCTTGCCTCTTCTCCCTTCTACTTCTTCCCAGGGTGGTGGGGCGCCCAACCTGGCCTTCCTAGCCACCACCTGCCATCTGCAGCTGAGTTCCTGAGGCTTGTCCCCTGCACACATACCTCCTTTGCTGATAACTCCCTCCGAGTTCTCTCTCCTAGCCCTCCTGTCCCTGCCTTGCTGCTCTGGACTGCTTTCAACTCACACATGCCTCTGCGTCACTGCCTCTTTGCCTCTGCCTCTGCTTCCCAATTTCCCCCTCCTCCTTTGAGGTTCACAGGCTGCACACCTCCCCATGCACCTCTTCACTTCTTCTGGGGAAATTACAACTGCCTCACCCTGGCCTAGCCCTTCTTATCTTCTCCAAATCTCCCTCTGCTCTCACCCTCTGCACACCTGGGATCTCTCAGTCCTCTGGTGAACACCAATCCCAATTTAATCTAATCTGTTGTCTGCCTGCTCTGTGCCCAAGCACCTCTGCTCCTTTTCTGTGCACAGGAGGTTTGTGACAAAGGTAGGAGGGAAGCGGCACTCCTTTCCTGCCTTCTGGTTTTATGACTGACATCCGATTGGTCTGGAAACAGCCTCTGCCCCTTGGCCAAGACCACCTGAAGACCTTGCCTGGCTTGCTTGGCAGCAGCCCTGTGTTTTTCTGAGCAGGAAGGACTGCACATATGGGACCCAGTATGCAGAAAAGCCTCCAGGGGGTGGCCGGATGTTTTGTTTCTCCATTCCTTGCCCACTTTGTTGATGTGTGCTTTCATTTGCATTCCAACAGGAACAGCCTTAAGGAAGGGGTAGTGAGGTTGCTTAGAGGTAGGCAGTTGGTGCTCACAGGCCATCAGGGCCTTCTGGTGCCTCACTAACAGTGCATTTGCACCTGGGGTGCTGGGAAGACTCTGGTAGTGCCATATGGTTTGGAGCTCTGTGACATGGCCAGGTACTAGGCGCCTCCTGCTGACTTGAGCCAGTGTTCCAACTGGAGTTGCCATAGCAAAAAGGGCACAGGGCCCCATGGGGTTTGCTGTAAATTCTCACTAGTTCTCACAGGCCTTCGGGGATGCACAGGATGTGTAGAGCCGCACATCCCTCCCCTGACCATTCTGCTGGAACGGCTTGGGCCAGGGTCCTAGGCAAATACACTTTCCACCTCCCCTCCTGCTCCATCTTCCCACATCCTGGTTTAACCCGTGTGACACAGCTCCCCACCGCCTCTGCCCTTGCCAGTCCTGGAAGTGGCTGGTGTATGGATCCGCCACCTCTCTCACAATCAACCTCATCTCTCTTGCTCAGAGCATAAGGGAGATACAAGGTTAGCAGGTCAGCGAATCTGGGCATCTCCTTTCTGCGCTAGTGTCTGCTTAACTCTTGTCTTCCCGCTTGCCTTGGCCTCTCTGGCCCAGATCCCTGCCTGCTACTTCCTGCTATTGAGCAGCCAAGGATTATACTGGCTAGAGGCAGGAGCTGGCAATCCTGGTGCCCGTGGCTCACAGCCATACGTTTTAGGCTCCTTCAGGAAGCTCTGCTAAGACACCAGGGAAAGGGATATCTGACCCTTCCCTGCCGTGACCAAGGCACACTAGCACCCAGCAATGATATTCATAGGCAGCATCATCACTGTCATGCAGATCTCCAAGAGCAGAGGCAGCTTGGCATCAAGTACGGAGACCTTTGTGTAGCGGACAGCACAAGAGGGGAGCCTTCGCCATATGATTGGTTTCCGGGAACTTCAAAAAACAAGTAACGTGTAAACACTTTTTACTCCCTCTGTCCAACCTCATAAATGACACACTCATGCAACCGCACATGAACAAAAAATTACTCACAGGCGAGCCGACTCTCTCTCTCTCTCTTTCTCTCTCTTCCTCCCCGCCACGCCCACATGCTCACTATAACACACTGTGCCGGGTCCTCCTGGATCTACATCCACATACCTATTTGCACATATGCAGACTTAGGCTTAGGAAGCACACTCTTGTACAGCATCAGGAACACACGCATGTAGGCAAGCAGGGGCACACACACGCACACGTGAGCGCACCCAGTACACAGTGGCTTGGAAGGTGCTAAGGGGTTTTCGAGGACTGTGTCCTACTTGCTCAAGTCCAGGGTGTTGTTCTCATGGTGGGCGTGGATAAGGAGCCCAGCGCTGCTTACTGGACAGTCCATTGGCACTTGGGCCTCCCCTTGCTGTCCTCACCAGTCTCCCATTCCCTGAACCATGCAGCTTCGGAGACCTGGGTAGCAACAAACCCTTCGGGTAAGCAATCAAGGCAGAAATGTCAATGTAACAGGACCACATGATTACGCCCAGTAGTGCCCCAACCAAGGATGGCATTCGTTACCCCTCAGGTCTACACCCTAAAGCCCAGCGCTGCGCGCAGAGAATGGGGCAGGCCTGTCCCCCAGAATCCCTTGCCTCTTCTCCCTTCTACTTGGTCCCAGGGTGGTGGGGCGCCCAACCTGGCCTTCCTAGCCACCACCTGCCATCTGCAGCTGAGTTCTTGAGGCTTGTCCCCTGCACACATACCTCCTTTGCTGATAACTCCCTCCGAGTTCTCTCTCCTAGCCCTCCTGTCCCTGCCTTGCTGCTCTGGACTGCTTTCAACTCACACATGCCTCTGCGTCACTGCCTCTTTGCCTCTGCCTCTGCTTCCCAATTTCCCCCTCCTCCTTTTGAGGTTCACAGGCTGCACACCTCCCCATGCAACTCTTCACTTCTTCTGGGGAAATTACAACTGCCTCACCCTGGCCTAGCCCTTCTTATCTTCTCCAAATCTCCCTCTGCTCTCACCCTCTGCACACCTGGGATCTCTCAGTCCTCTGGTGAACACCAATTCCCATTTATCTAATCTGTTGTCTGCCTGCTCTGTGCCCAAGCCCCTCTGCTCCTTTTCTGTGCACAGGAGGTTTGTTACAAAGGTAGGAGGGAAGCGGCACTGCTTTCCTGCCTGCTGGTTTTATGACTGACATCCGATTGGTCTGGAAACGGCCTCTGCCCCCTTGGCCAAGACCAGCTGAAGACCTTGCCTGGCTTGCTAGGCAGCAGCCCTGTGTTTTTCTGAGCAGGAAGGACTGCACATATGCGACCCACTATGCAGAAAAGCCTCCAGGGGGTGGCCGGATGTTTTGTTTCTCCATTCCTTGCCCACTTTGTTGATGTGTGCTTTCATTTGCATTCCAACAGGAACAGCCTTAAGGAAGGGGTAGTGAGGCTGCTTAGAGGTAGGCAGTTGGTGCTCACAGGCCATCAGGGCCTTCTGGTGCCTCACTAACAGTGCATTTGCACCTGGGGTGCTGGGAAGCCTCTGGGCAGTGCCCATATGGTTTGGAGCTCTGTGACATGGCCAGGTACTAGGCGCCTCCTGCTGACTTGAGCCAGTGTTCCAACTGGAGTTGCCATAGCAAAAAGGGCACAGGGCCCCTTGGGGGTTTGCTGTAAGTTCTCACTAGTTCTCACAGGCCTTCGGGGATGCATAGGATGTGTAGAGCCGCACATCCCTCCCCTGACCATTCTGTTGGGAACGGCTTGGGCCAGGGTCCTAGGCAAATATACTTTCCACCTCCCCTCCTGCTCCATCTTCCCACATTCTGGTTGAACCCGTGTGACACAGCTCCCCACCGCCTCTGCCCTTGCCAGTCCTGGAAGTGGCTGTTGTATGGATCCGCCACCTCTCTCACAATCACCCTCATCTCTCTTGCTCAGAGCATAAGGGAGATACAAGGTTAGCAGGTCAGCGAATCTGGGCATCTCCTTTCTGCGCTAGTGTCTGCTTAACTCTTGTCTTCCCGCTTGCCTTGGCCTCTCTGGCCCAGATCCCTGCCTGCTACTTCCTGCTATTGAGCAGCCAAGGATTATACTGGCTAGAGGCAGGAGCTGGCAATCCTGGTGCCCGTGGCTCACAGCCATATGTTTTAGGCTCCTTCAGGAAGCTCTGCTAAGACACCAGGGAAAGGGATATCTGACCCTTCCCTGCCGTGACCAAGGCACACTAGCACCCAGCAATGATATTCATAGGCAGCATCATCACTGTCATGCAGATCTCCAAGAGCAGAGGCAGCTTGGCATCAAGTACGGAGACCTTTGTGTAGCGGACAGCACAAGAGGGGAGCCTTCGCCATATGATTGGTTTCCGGGAACTTCAAAAAACAAGTAACGTGTAAACACTTTGAACTCCCTCTGTCCAACCTCATACCTGACACACTCATGCAACCGCACATGAACAAAAAATTCCTCACAGGCGAGCCGACTCTCTCTCTCTCTCTTTCTCTCTCTTCCTCCCCGCACCCCCACATGCTCACTATAACACACTGTGCCGGGTCCTCCTGGATCGACATCCACATACCTATATGCACATATGCAGACTTAGGCTTAGGAAGCACACTCTTGTACAGCATCAGGAACACACGCATGTAGGCAAGCAGGGGCACACACACGCACACGTGAGCGCACCCAGTACACAGTGGCTTGGAAGGTGCTAAGGGGTTTTCGAGGACTGTGTCCTACTTGCTCAAGTCCAGGGTGTTGTTCTCATGGTGGGCGTGGCTAAGGAGCCCAGCGCTGCTTACTGGACAGTCCATTGGCACTTGGGCCTCCCCTTGCTGTCCTCACCAGTCTCCCATTCCCTGAACCATGCAGCTTCGGAGACCTGGGTAGCAACAAACCCTTCGGGTAAGCAATCAAGGCAGAAATGTCAATGTAACAGGACCACATGATTACGCCCCAGTAGTGCCCCAACCAAGGATGGCATTCGTTACCCCTCAGGTCTACACCCTAAAGCCCAGCGCTGCGCGCAGAGAATGGGGCAGGCCTGTCCCCTAGAATCCCTTGCCTCTTCTCCCTTCTACTTGGTCCCAGGGTGGTGGGGCGCCCAACCTGGCCTTCCTAGCCACCACCTGCCATCTGCAGCTGAGTTCTTGAGGCTTGTCCCCTGCACACATACCTCCTTTGCTGATAACTCCCTCCGAGTTCTCTCTCCTAGCCCTCCTGTCCTGCCTTGCTGCTCTGGACTGCTTTCAACTCACACATGCCTCTGCGTCACTGCCTCTTTGCCTCTGCCTCTGCTTCCCAATTTCCCCCTCCTCCTTTTGAGGTTCACAGGCTGCACACCTCCCCATGCACCTCTTCACTTCTTCTGGGGAAATTACAACTGCCTCACCCTGGCCTAGCCCTTCTTATCTTCTCCAAATCTCCCTCTGCTCTCACCCTCTGCACACCTGGGATCTCTCAGTCCTCTGGTGAACACCAATCCCAATTTATCTAATCTGTTGTCTGCCTGCTCTGTGCCCAAGCACCTCTGCTCCTTTTCTGTGCACAGGAGGTTTGTGACAAAGGTAGGAGGAAGCGGCACTCCTTTCCTGCCTTCTGGTTTTATGACTGACATCCGATTGGTCTGGAAACAGCCTCTGCCCCCTTGGCCAAGACCACCTGAAGACCTTGCCTGGCTTGCTTGGCAGCAGCCCTGTGTTTTTCTGAGCAGGAAGGACTGCACATATGGGACCCAGTATGCAGAAAAGCCTCCAGGGGTTGGCCGGATGTTTTGTTTCTCCATTCCTTGCCCACTTTGTTGATGTGTGCTTTCATTTGCATTCCAACAGGAACAGCCTTAAGGAAGGGGTAGTGAGGTTGCTTAGAGGTAGGCAGTTGGTGCTCACAGGCCATCAGGGCCTTCTGGTGCCTCACTAACAGTGCATTTGCACCTGGGGTGCTGGGAAGACTCTGGGTAGTGCCCATATGGTTTGGAGCTCTGTGACATGGCCAGGTACTAGGCGCCTCCTGCTGACTTGAGCCAGTGTTCCAACTGGAGTTGCCATAGCAAAAAGGGCACAGGGCCCCATGGCGGTTTGCTGTAAGTTCTCACTAGTTCTCACAGGCCTTCGGGGATGCACAGGATGTGTAGAGCCGCACATCCCTCCCCTGACCATTCTGCTGGGAACGGCTTGGGCCAGGGTCCTAGGCAAATACACTTTCCACCTCCCCTCCTGCTCCATCTTCCCACATCCTGGTTGAACCCGTGTGACACAGCTCCCCACCGCCTCTGCCCTTGCCAGTCCTGGAAGTGGCTGGTGTATGGATCCGCCACCTCTCTCACAATCAACCTCATCTCTCTTGCTCAGAGCATAAGGGAGATACAAGGTTAGCAGGTCAGCGAATCTGGGCATCTCCTTTCTGCGCTAGTGTCTGCTTAACTCTTGTCTTCCCGCTTGCCTTGGCCTCTCTGGCCCAGATCCCTGCCTGCTACTTCCTGCTATTGAGCAGCCAAGGATTATACTGGCTAGAGGCAGGAGCTGGCAATCCTGGTGCCCGTGGCTCACAGCCATACGTTTTAGGCTCCTTCAGGTAGCTCTGCTAAGACACCAGGGAAAGGGATATCTGACCCTTCCCTGCCGTGACCAAGGCACACTAGCACCCAGCAATGATATTCATAGGCAGCATCATCACTGTCATGCAGATCTCCAAGAGCAGAGGCAGCTTGGCATCAAGTACGGAGACCTTTGTGTAGCGGACAGCACAAGAGGGGAGCCTTCGCCATATGATTGGTTTCCGGGAACTTCAAAAAACAAGTAACGTGTAAACACTTTTTACTCCCTCTGTCCAACCTCATAAATGACACACTCATGCAACCGCACATGAACAAAAAATTACTCACAGGCGAGCCGACTCTCTCTCTCTCTCTTTCTCTCTCTTCCTCCCCGCCACGCCCACATTCTCACTATAACACACTGTGCCGGGTCCTCCTGGATCTACATCCACATACCTATTTGCACATATGCAGACTTAGGCTTAGGAAGCACACTCTTGTACAGCATCAGGAACACACGCATGTAGGCAAGCAGGGGCACACACACGCACACGTGAGCGCACCCAGTACACAGTGGCTTGGAAGGTGCTAAGGGGTTTTCGAGGACTGTGTCCTACTTGCTCAAGTCCAGGGTGTTGTTCTCATGGTGGGCGTGGCTAAGGAGCCCAGCGCTGCTTACTGGACAGTCCATTGGCACTTGGGCCTCCCCTTGCTGTCCTCACCAGTCTCCCATTCCCTGAACCATGCAGCTTCGGAGACCTGGGTAGCAACAAACCCTTCGGGTAAGCAATCAAGGCAGAAATGTCAATGTAACAGGACCACATGATTACGCCCCAGTAGTGCCCCAACCAAGGATGGCATTCGTTACCCCTCAGGTCTACACCCTAAAGCCCAGCGCTGTGCGCAGAGAATGGGGCAGGCCTGTCCCCCAGAATCCCTTGCCTCTTCTCCCTTCTACTTGGTCCCAGGGTGGTGGGGCGCCCAACCTGGCCTTCCTAGCCACCACCTGCCATCTGCAGCTGAGTTCTTGAGGCTTGTCCCCTGCACACATACCTCCTTTGCTGATAACTCCCTCCGAGTTCTCTCTCCTAGCCCTCCTGTCCCTGCCTTGCTGCTCTGGACTGCTTTCAACTCACACATGCCTCTGCGTCACTGCCTCTTTGCCTCTGCCTCTGCTTCCCAATTTCCCCCTCCTCCTTTTGAGGTTCACAGGCTGCACACCTCCCCATGCAACTCTTCACTTCTTCTGGGGAAATTACAACTGCCTCACCCTGGCCTAGCCCTTCTTATCTTCTCCAAATCTCCCTCTGCTCTCACCCTCTGCACACCTGGGATCTCTCAGTCCTCTGGTGAACACCAATTCCCATTTATCTAATCTGTTGTCTGCCTGCTCTGTGCCCAAGCCCCTCTGCTCCTTTTCTGTGCACAGGAGGTTTGTTACAAAGGTAGGAGGGAAGCGGCACTGCTTTCCTGCCTGCTGGTTTTATGACTGACATCCGATTGGTCTGGAAACGGCCTCTGCCCCCTTGGCCAAGACCAGCTGAAGACCTTGCCTGGCTTGCTAGGCAGCAGCCCTGTGTTTTTCTGAGCAGGAAGGACTGCACATATGCGACCCACTATGCAGAAAAGCCTCCAGGGGGTGGCCGGATGTTTTGTTTCTCCATTCCTTGCCCACTTTGTTGATGTGTGCTTTCATTTGCATTCCAACAGGAACAGCCTTAAGGAAGGGGTAGTGAGGCTGCTTAGAGGTAGGCAGTTGGTGCTCACAGGCCATCAGGGCCTTCTGGTGCCTCACTAACAGTGCATTTGCACCTGGGGTGCTGGGAAGCCTCTGGGCAGTGCCCATATGGTTTGGAGCTCTGTGACATGGCCAGGTACTAGGCGCCTCCTGCTGACTTGAGCCAGTGTTCCAACTGGAGTTGCCATAGCAAAAAGGGCACAGGGCCCCTTGGGGGTTTGCTGTAAGTTCTCACTAGTTCTCACAGGCCTTCGGGATGCATAGGATGTGTAGAGCCGCACATCCCTCCCCTGACCATTCTGTTGGGAACGGCTTGGGCCAGGGTCCTAGGCAAATATACTTTCCACCTCCCCTCCTGCTCCATCTTCCCACATTCTGGTTGAACCCGTGTGACACAGCTCCCCACCGCCTCTGCCCTTGCCAGTCCTGGAAGTGGCTGTTGTATGGATCCGCCACCTCTCTCACAATCACCCTCATCTCTCTTGCTCAGAGCATAAGGGAGATACAAGGTTAGCAGGTCAGCGAATCTGGGCATCTCCTTTCTGCGCTAGTGTCTGCTTAACTCTTGTCTTCCCGCTTGCCTTGGCCTCTCTGGCCCAGATCCCTGCCTGCTACTTCCTGCTATTGAGCAGCCAAGGATTATACTGGCTAGAGGCAGGAGCTGGCAATCCTGGTGCCCGTGGCTCACAGCCATATGTTTTAGGCTCCTTCAGGAAGCTCTGCTAAGACACCAGGGAAAGGGATATCTGACCCTTCCCTGCCGTGACCAAGGCACACTAGCACCCAGCAATGATATTCATAGGCAGCATCATCACTGTCATGCAGATCTCCAAGAGCAGAGGCAGCTTGGCATCAAGTACGGAGACCTTTGTGTAGCGGACAGCACAAGAGGGGAGCCTTTGCCATATGATTGGTTTCCGGGAACTTCAAAAAACAAGTAACGTGTAAACACTTTGAACTCCCTCTTTCCAACCTCATACCTGACACACTCATGCAACCGCACATGAACAAAAAATTCCTCACAGGCGAGCCGACTCTCTCTCTCTCTCTTTCTCTCTCTTCCTCCCCGCCACCCCCACATGCTCACTATAACACACTGTGCCGGGTCCTCCTGGATCGACATCCACATACCTATATGCACATATGCAGACTTAGGCTTAGGAAGCACACTCTTGTACAGCATCAGGAACACACGCATGTAGGCAAGCAGGGGCACACACACGCACACGTGAGCGCACCCAGTACACAGTGGCTTGGAAGGTGCTAAGGGGTTTTCGAGGACTGTGTCCTACTTGCTCAAGTCCAGGGTGTTGTTCTCATGGTGGGCGTGGCTAAGGAGCCCAGCGCTGCTTACTGGACAGTCCATTGGCACTTGGGCCTCCCCTTGCTGTCCTCACCAGTCTCCCATTCCCTGAACCATGCAGCTTCGGAGACCTGGGTAGCAACAAACCCTTCGGGTAAGCAATCAAGGCAGAAATGTCAATGTAACAGGACCACATGATTACGCCCCAGTAGTGCCCCAACCAAGGATGGCATTCGTTACCCCTCAGGTCTACACCCTAAAGCCCAGCGCTGCGCGCAGAGAATGGGGCAGGCCTGTCCCCTAGAATCCCTTGTCTCTTCTCCCTTCTACTTGGTCCCAGGGTGGTGGGGCGCCCAACCTGGCCTTCCTAGCCACCACCTGCCATCTGCAGCTGAGTTCCTGAGGCTTGTCCCCTGCACACATACCTCCTTTGCTGATAACTCCCTCCGAGTTCTCTCTCCTAGCCCTCCTGTCCCTGCCTTGCTGCTCTGGACTGCTTTCAACTCACACATGCCTCTGCGTCACTGCCTCTTTGCCTCTGCCTCTGCTTCCCAATTTCCCCCTCCTCCTCTTGAGGTTCACAGGCTGCACACCTCCCCATGCACCTCTTCACTTCTTCTGGGGAAATTACAACTGCCTCACCCTGGCCTAGCCCTTCTTATCTTCTCCAAATCTCCCTCTGCTCTCACCCTCTGCACACCTGGGATCTCTCAGTCCTCTGGTGAACACCAATCCCCATTTATCTAATCTGTTGTCTGCCTGCTCTGTGCCCAAGCCCCTCTTCTCCTTTTCTGTGCACAGGAGATTTGTGACAAAGGTAGGAGGGAAGCGGCACTCCTTTCCTGCCTTCTGGTTTTATGACTGACATCCGATTGGTCTGGGAAACGGCCTCTGCCCCCTTGGCCAAGACCACCTGAAGACCTTGCCTGGCTTGCTAGGCAGCAGCCCTGTGTTTTTCTGAGCAGGAAGGACTGCACATATGCGACCCACTATGCAGAAAAGCCTCCAGGGGGTGGCCGGATGTTTTGTTTCTCCATTCCTTGCCCACTTTGTTGATGTGTGCTTGCTTTTGCAATCCAACAGGAACAGCCTTAAGGGAGGGGTAGTGAGGCTGCTTAGAGGTAGGCAGTTGGTGCTCACAGGCCAGCAGGGGCCTCCTGGTGCCTCACTAACAGTGCATTTGCACCTGGGGTGCTGGGAAGCCTCTGGGCAGTGCCCATATGGTTTGGAGCTCTGTGACATGGCCAGGTACTAGGCGCCTCCTGCTGACTTGAGCCAGTGTTCCAACTGGAGTTGCCATAGCAAAAAGGGCACAGGGTCCCTTGGGGGTTTGCTATAAGTTCTCACTAGTTCTCACAGGCCTTCGGGGATGCACAGGATGTGTAGAGCCGCACATCCCTCCCCTGACCATTCTGCTGGGAACGGCTTGGGCAAGGTCCTAGGCAAATACACTTTCCACCTGCCCTCCTGCTCCATCTTCCCACATCCTGGTTGAACCCGTGTGACACAGCTCCCCACCGCCTCTGCCCTTGCCAGTCCTGGAAGTGGCTGGTGTATGGATCCGCCACCTCTCTCACAATCAACCTCATCTCTCTTGCTCAGAGCATAAGGGAGATACAAGGTTAGCAGGTCAGCGAATCTGGGCATCTCCTTTCTGCGCTAGTGTCTGCTTAACTCTTGTCTTCCCGCTTGCCTTGGCCTCTCTGGCCCAGATCCCTGCCTGCTACTTCCTGCTATTGAGCAGCCAAGGATTATACTGGCTAGAGGCAGGAGCTGGCAATCCTGGTGCCCGTGGCTCACAGCCATATGTTTTAGGCTCCTTCAGGAAGCTCTGCTAAGACACCAGGGAAAGGGATATCTGACCCTTCCCTGCCGTGACCAAGGCACACTAGCACCCAGCAATGATATTCATAGGCAGCATCATCACTGTCATGCAGATCTCCAAGAGCAGAGGCAGCTTGGCATCAAGTACGGAGACCTTTGTGTAGCGGACAGCACAAGAGGGGAGCCTTCGCCATATGATTGGTTTCCGGGAACTTCAAAAAACAAGTAACGTGTAAACACTTTGAACTCCCTCTGTCCAACCTCATACCTGACACACTCATGCAACCGCACATGAACAAAAATTCCTCACAGGCTAGCCGACTCTCTCTCTCTCTCTTTCTCTCTCTTGCTCCCCGCCAACCCCACATGCTCACTATAACACACTGTCCCGGGGTCCTCCTGGATCTACATCCACATACCTATTTGCACATATGCAGACTTAGGCTTAGGAAGCACACTCTTGTACAGCATCAGGAACACACGCATGTAGGCAAGCAGGGGCACACACACGCACACGTGAGCGCACCCAGTACACAGTGGCTTGGAAGGTGCTAAGGGGTTTTCGAGGACTGTGTCCTACTTGCTCAAGTCCAGGGTGTTGTTCTCATGGTGGGCGTGGCTAAGGAGCCCAGCGCTGCTTACTGGACAGTCCATTGGCACTTGGGCCTCCCCTTGCTGTCCTCACCAGTCTCCCATTCCCTGAACCATGCAGCTCGGAGACCTGGGTAGCAACAAACCCTTCGGGTAAGCAATCAAGGCAGAAATGTCAATGTAACAGGACCACATGATTACGCCCCAGTAGTGCCCAACCAAGGATGGCATTCGTTTACCCCTCAGGTCTACACCCTAAAGCCCAGCGCTGCGCGCAGAGAATGGGGCAGGCCTGTCCCCTAGAATCCCTTGTCTCTTCTCCCTTCTACTTGGTCCCAGGGTGGTGGGGCGCCCAACCTGGCCTTCCTAGCCACCACCTGCCATCTGCAGCTGAGTTCCTGAGGCTTGTCCCCTGCACACATACCTCCTTTGCTGATAACTCCCTCCGAGTTCTCTCTCCTAGCCCTCCTGTCCCTGCCTTGCTGCTCTGGACTGCTTTCAACTCACACATGCCTCTGCGTCACTGCCTCTTTGCCTCTGCCTCTGCTTCCCAATTTCCCCCTCCTCCTCTTGAGGTTCACAGGCTGCACACCTCCCCATGCACCTCTTCACTTCTTCTGGGGAAATTACAACTGCCTCACCCTGGCCTAGCCCTTCTTATCTTCTCCAAATCTCCCTCTGCTCTCACCCTCTGCACACCTGGGATCTCTCAGTCCTCTGGTGAACACCAATCCCCATTTATCTAATCTGTTGTCTGCCTGCTCTGTGCCCAAGCCCCTCTTCTCCTTTTCTGTGCACAGGAGATTTGTGACAAAGGTAGGAGGGAAGCGGCACTCCTTTCCTGCCTTCTGGTTTTATGACTGACATCCGATTGGTCTGGAAACGGCCTCTGCCCCCTTGGCCAAGACCACCTGAAGACCTTGCCTGGCTTGCTAGGCAGCAGCCCTGTGTTTTTCTGAGCAGGAAGGACTGCACATATGCGACCCACTATGCAGAAAAGCCTCCAGGGGGTGGCCGGATGTTTTGTTTCTCCATTCCTTGCCCACTTTGTTGATGTGTGCTTGCTTTTGCAATCCAACAGGAACAGCCTTAAGGGAGGGGTAGTGAGGCTGCTTAGAGGTAGGCAGTTGGTGCTCACAGGCCAGCAGGGCCTCCTGGTGCCTCACTAACAGTGCATTTGCACCTGGGGTGCTGGGAAGCCTCTGGGCAGTGCCCATATGGTTTGGAGCTCTGTGACATGGCCAGGTACTAGGCGCCTCCTGCTGACTTGAGCCAGTGTTCCAACTGGAGTTGCCATAGCAAAAAGGGCACAGGGTCCCTTGGGGGTTTGCTATAAGTTCTCACTAGTTCTCACAGGCCTTCGGGGATGCACAGGATGTGTAGAGCCGCACATCCCTCCCCTGACCATTCTGCTGGGAACGGCTTGGGCAAGGGTCCTAGGCAAATACACTTTCCACCTGCCCTCCTGCTCCATCTTCCCACATCCTGGTTGAACCCGTGTGACACAGCTCCCCACCGCCTCTGCCCTTGCCAGTCCTGGAAGTGGCTGGTGTATGGATCCGCCACCTCTCTCACAATCAACCTCATCTCTCTTGCTCAGAGCATAAGGGAGATACAAGGTTAGCAGGTCAGCGAATCTGGCATCTCCTTTCTGCGCTAGTGTCTGCTTAACTCTTGTCTTCCCGCTTGCCTTGGCCTCTCTGGCCCAGATCCCTGCCTGCTACTTCCTGCTATTGAGCAGCCAAGGATTATACTGGCTAGAGGCAGGGAGCTGGCAATCCTGGTGCCCGTGGCTCACAGCCATATGTTTTAGGCTCCTTCAGGAAGCTCTGCTAAGACACCAGGGAAAGGGATATCTGACCCTTCCCTGCCGTGACCAAGGCACACTAGCACCCAGCAATGATATTCATAGGCAGCATCATCACTGTCATGCAGATCTCCAAGAGCAGAGGCAGCTTGGCATCAAGTACGGAGACCTTTGTGTAGAGGACAGCACAAGAGGGGAGCCTTCGCCATATGATTGGTTTCCGGGAACTTCAAAAAACAAGTAACGTGTAAACACTTTGAACTCCCTCTGTCCAACCTCATACCTGACACACTCATGCAACCGCACATGAACAAAAAATTCCTCACAGGCGAGCCGACTCTCTCTCTCTCTCTTTCTCTCTCTTCCTCCCCGCCACCCCCACATGCTCACTATAACACACTGTGCCGGGTCCTCCTGGATCTACATCCACATACTTATTTGCACATATGCAGACTTAGGCTTAGGAAGCACACTCTTGTACAGCATCAGGAACGCACGCATGTAGGCAAGCAGGGGCACACACACGCACACGTGAGCGCACCCAGTACACAGTGGCTTGGAAGGTGCTAAGGGGTTTTCGAGGACTGTGTCCTACTTGCTCAAGTCCAGGGTGTTGTTCTCGTGGTGGGCGTGGCTAAGGAGCCCAGCGCTGCTTAATGGACAGTCCATTGGCACTTGGGCCTCCCCCTGCTGTCCTCACCAGTCTCCCATTCCCTGAACCATGCAGCTTCGGAGACCTGGGTAGCAACAAACTCTTCGGGAAAGCAATCAAGGCAGAAATGTCAATGTAACAGGACCACATGATTACGCCCCAGTAGTGCCCCAACCAAGGATGGCATTCGGTACCCCTCAGGTCTACACCCTAAAGCCCAGCGCTGCGCGCAGAGAATGGGGCAGGCCTGTGCCCCAGAATCCCTTGCCTCTTCTCCCTTCTACTTGGTCCCAGGGTGGTGGGGCGCCCAACCTGGCCTTCCTAGCCACCACCTGCCATCTGCAGCTGAGTTCCTGAGGCTTGTCCCCTGCACACATACCTCCTTTGCTGATAACTCCCTCCGAGTTCTCTCTCCTAGCCCTCCTGTCCCTGCCTTGCTGCTCTGGACTGCTTTCAACTCACACATGCCTCTGCGTCACTGCCTCTTTGCCTCTGCCTCTGCTTCCCAATTTCCCCCTCCTCCTCTTGAGGTTCACAGGCTGCACACCTCCCCATGCACCTCTTCACTTCTTCTGGGGAAATTACAACTGCCTCACCCTGGCCTAGCCCTTCTTATCTTCTCCAAATCTCCCTCTGCTCTCACCCTCTGCACACCTGGGATCTCTCAGTCCTCTGGTGAACACCAATCCCCATTTATCTAATCTGTTGTCTGCCTGCTCTGTGCCCAAGCCCCTCTGCTCCTTTTCTGTGCACAGGAGGTTTGTGACAAAGGTAGGAGGGAAGCGGCACTCCTTTCCTGCCTTCTGGTTTTATGACTGACATCCGATTGGTCTGGAAACGGCCTCTGCCCCCTTGGCCAAGACCACCTGAAGACCTTGCCTGGCTTGCTAGGCAGCAGCCCTGTGTTTTTCTGAGCAGGAAGGACTGCACATATGCGACCCACTATGCAGAAAAGCCTCCAGGGGGTGGCCGGATATTTTGTTTCTCCATTCCTTGCCCACTTTGTTGATGTGTGCTTTCATTTGCATTCCAACAGGAACAGCCTTAAGGGAGGGGTAGTGAGGCTGCTTAGAGGTAGGCAGTTGGTGCTCACAGGCCAGCAGGGCCTCCTGGTGCCTCACTAACAGTGCATTTGCACCTGGGGTGCTGGGAAGCCTCTGGGCAGTGCCCATATGGTTTGGAGCTCTGTGACATGGCCAGGTACTAGGCACCTCCTGCTGACTTGAGACAGTGTTCCAACTGGAGTTGCCATAGCAAAAAGGGCAAAGGGCCCCTTGGGGGTTTGCTGTAAGTTCTCACTAGTTCTCACAGGCCTTCGGGCATGCACAGGATGTGTAGAGCCGCACATCCCTCCCCTGACCATTCTGCTGGGAACGGCTTGGGCCAGGGTCCTAGGCAAATACAATTTCCACCTCCCCTCCTGCTCCATCTTCCCACATCCTGGTTGAACCCGTGTGACACAGCTCCCCACCACCTCTGCCCTTGCCAGTCCTGGAAGTGGCTGGTGTATGGATCCGCCAGCTCTCTCACAATCAACCTCATCTGTCTTGCTGAGAGCATAAGGGAGATACAAGGTTAGCAGGTCAGCGAATCTGGGCATCTCCTTTCTGCCCTAGTGTCTGCTTAACTCTTGTCTTCCCGCTTGCCTTGGCCTCTCTGGCCCAGATCCCTGCCTGCTACTTCCTGCTATTGAGCAGCCAAGGATTATACTGGCTAGAGGCAGGAGCTGGCAATCCTGGTGCCCGTGGCTCACAGCCATATGTTTTAGGCTCCTTCAGGAAGCTCTGCTAAGACACCAGGGAAAGGGATATCTGACCCTTCCCTGCCGTGACCAAGGCACACTAGCACCCAGCAATGATACTCATAGGCAGCATCATCACTGTCATGCAGATCTCCAAGAGCAGAGGCAGCTTGGCATCAAGTACGGAGACCTTTGTGTAGAGGACAGCACAAGAGGGGAGCCTTCACCCTATGATTGGTTTCCGGGAACTTCAAAAAACAAGTAACGTGTAAACACTTTGAACTCCCTCTGTCCAACCTCATACCTGACACACTCCTGCAACCGCACATGAACAAAAAATTCCTCACAGGCGAGCCGACTCTCTCTCTCTCTCTTTCTCTCTCTTCCTCCCCGCCACCCCCACATGCTCACTATAACACACTGTGCCGGGTCCTCCTGGATCTACATCCACATACCTATTTGCACATATGCAGACTTAGGCTTAGGAAGCACACTCTTGTACAGCATCAGGAACACACGCATGTAAGCAAGCAGGGGCACACACACGCACACGTGAGCGCACCCAGTACACAGTGGCTTGGAAGGTGCTAAGGGGTTTTCGAGGACTGTGTCCTACTTGCTCAAGTCCAGGGTGTTGTTCTCATGGTGGGCGTGGCTAAGGAGCCCAGTGCTGCTTACTGGACAGTCCATTGGCACTTGGGCCTCCCCCTGCTGTCCTCACCAGTCTCCCATTCCCTGAACCATGCAGCTTCGGAGACCTGGGTAGCAACAAACTCTTCGGGAAAGCAATCAAGGCAGAAATGTCAATGTAACAGGACCACATGATTACGCCCCAGTAGTGCCCCAACCAAGGATGGCAATCGTTACCCCTCAGGTCTACACCCTAAAGTCCAGCGCTGCGCGCAGAGAATGGGGCAGGCCTGTGCCCCAGAATCCCTTGCCTCTTCTCCCTTCTACTTGGTCCCAGGGTGGTGGGGCGCCCAACCTGGCCTTCCTAGCCACCACCTGCCATCTGCAGCTGAGTTCCTGAGGCTTGTCCCCTGCACACATACCTCCTTTGCTGATAACTCCCTCCGAGTTCTCTCTCCTAGCCCTCCTGTCCCTGCCTTGCTGCTCTGGACTGCTTTCAACTCACACATGCCTCTGCGTCACTGCCTCTTTGCCTCTGCCTCTGCTTCCCAATTTCCCCCTCCTCCTCTTGAGGTTCACAGGCTGCACACCTCCCCATGCACCTCTTCACTTCTTCTGGGGAAATTACAACTGCCTCACCCTGGCCTAGCCCTTCTTATCTTCTCCAAATCTCCCTCTGCTCTCACCCTCTGCACACCTGGGATCTCTCAGTCCTCTGGTGAACACCAATCCCCATTTATCTAATCTGTTGTCTGCCTGCTCTGTGCCCAAGCCCCTCTGCTCCTTTTCTGTGCACAGGAGGTTTGTGACAAAGGTAGGAGGGAAGCGGCACTCCTTTACTGCCTTCTGGTTTTATGACTGACATCCGATTGGTCTGGAAACGGCCTCTGCCCCCTTGGCCAAGACCACCTGAAGACCTTGCCTGGCTTGCTAGGCAGCAGCCCTGTGTTTTTCTGAGCAGGAAGGACTGCACATATGCGACCCACTATGCAGAAATGCCTCCAGGGGGTGGCCGGATGTTTTGTTTCTCCATTCCTTGCCCACTTTGTTGATGTGTGCTTTCATTTGCATTCCAACAGGAACAGCCTTAAGGGAGGGGTAGTGAGGCTGCTTAGAGGTAGTCAGTTGGGGCTCACAGGCCAGCAGGGCCTCCTGGTGCCTCACTAACAGTGCATTTGCACCTGGGGTGCTGGGAAGCCTCTGGGCAGTGCCCATATGGTTTGGAGCTCTGTGACATGGCCAGGTACTAGGCGCCTCCTGCTGACTTGAGCCAGTGTTCCAACTGGAGTTGCCATAGCAAAAAGGGCACAGGGCCCCTTGGGGGTTTGCTGTAAGTTCTCACTAGTTCTCACAGGCCTTTGGGGATGCACAGGATGTGTAGAGCCGCACATCCCTCCCCTGACCATTCTGCTGGGAACGGCTTGGGCCAGGGTCCTAGGCAAATACACTTTCCACCTCCCCTCCTGCTCCATCTTCCCACATCCTGGTTGAACCCGTGTGACACAGCTCCCCACCGCCTCTGCCCTTGCCAGTCCTGGAAGTGGCTGGTGTATGGATCCGCCACCTCTCTCACAATCAACCTCATCTCTCTTGCTCAGAGCATAAGGGAGATACAAGGTTAGCAGGTCAGCGAATCTGGGCATCTCCTTTCTGCGCTAGTGTCTGCTTAACTCTTGTCTTCCCGCTTGCCTTGGCCTCTCTGGCCCAGATCCCTGCCTGCTACTTCCTGCTATTGAGCAGCCAAGGATTATACTGGCTAGAGGCAGGAGCTGGCAATCCTGGTGCCCGTGGCTCACAGCCATATGTTTTAGGCTCCTTCAGGAAGCTCTGCTAAGACACCAAGGAAAGGGATATCTGACCCTTCCCTGCCGTGAACAAGGCACACTAGCCCCCAGCAATGATATTCATAGGCAGCATCATCACTGTCATGCAGATCTCCAAGAGCAGAGGCAGCTTGGCATCAAGTACGGAGACCTTTGTGTAGCGGACAGCACAAGAGGGGAGCCTTCGCCATATGATTGGTTTCCGGGAACTTCAAAAAACAAGTAACGTGTAAACACTTTGAACTCCCTCTGTCCAACCTCATACCTGACACACTCCTGCAACCGCACATGAACAAAAAATTCCTCACAGGCGAGCCGACTCTCTCTCTCTCTCTTTCTCTCTCTTCCTCCCCGCCACCCCCACATGCTCACTATAACACACTGTGCCGGGTCCTCCTGGATCTACATCCACATACCTATTTGTACATATGCAGACTTAGGATTCGGAAGCACACTCTTGTACAGCATCAGGAACACACGCATGTAGGCAAGCAGGGGCACACACACGCACACGTGAGCGCACCCAGTACACAGTGGCTTGGAAGGTGCTAAGGGGTTTTCGTGGACTGTGTCCTACTTGCTCAAGTCCAGGGTGTTGTTCTCGTGGTGGGCGTGGCTAAGGAGCACAGCGCTGCTTACTGGACAGTCCATTGGCACTTGGGCCTCCCCCTGCTGTCCTCACCAGTCTCCCATTCCCTGAACCATGCAGCTTCGGAGACCTGGGTAGCAACAAACTCTTCGGGAAAGCAATCAAGGCAGAAATGTCAATGTAACAGGACCACATGATTACGCCCCAGTAGTGCCCCAACCAAGGATGGCATTCGTTACCCTCAGGTCTACACCCTAAAGCCCAGCGCTGCGCGCAGAGAATGGGGCAGGCCTGTGCCCCAGAATCCCTTGCCTCTTCTCCCTTCTACTTGGTCCCAGGGTGGTGGGGTGCCCAACCTGGCCTTCCTAGCCACCACCTGCCATCTGCAGCTGAGTTCCTGAGGCTTGTCCCCTGCACACATACCTCCTTTGCTGATAACTCCCTCCGAGTTCTCTCTCCTAGCCCTCCTGTCCCTGCCTTGCTGCTCTGGACTGCTTTCAACTCACACATTCCTCTGCGTCACTGCCTCTTTGCCTCTGCCTCTGCTTCCCAATTTCCCCCTCCTCCTCTTGAGGTTCACAGGCTGCACACCTCTCCATGCACCTCTTCACTTCTTCTGGGGAAATTACAACTGCCTCACCCTGGCCTAGCCCTTCTTATCTTCTCCAAATCTCCCTCTGCTCTCACCCTCTGCACACCTGGGATCTCTCAGTCCTCTGGTGAACACCAATCCCCATTTATCTAATCTGTTGTCTGCCTGCTCTGTGCCCAAGCCCCTCTGCTCCTTTTCTGTGCACAGGAGGTTTGTGACAAAGGTAGGAGGGAAGCGGCACTCCTTTCCTGCCTTCTGGTTTTATGACTGACATCCGATTGGTCTGGAAACGGCCTCTGCCCCCTTGGCCAAGACCACCTGAAGACCTTGCCTGGCTTGCTAGGCAGCAGCCCTGTGTTTTTCTGAGCAGGAAGGACTGCACATATGCGACCCACTATGCAGAAAATCCTCCAGGGGGTGGCCGGATGTTTTGTTTCTCCATTCCTTGCTCACTTTGTTGATGTGTGCTTTCATTTGCATTCCAACAGGAACAGCCTTAAGGGAGGGGTAGTGAGGCTGCTTAGAGGTAGGCAGTTGGTGCTCACAGGCCAGCAGGGCCTCCTGGTGCCTCACTAACAGTGCATTTGCACCTGGGGTGCTGGGAAGCCTCTGGGCAGTGCCCATATGGTTTGGAGCTCTGTGACATGGCCAGGTACTAGGCGCCTCCTGCTGACTTGAGCCAGTGTTCCAACTGGAGTTGCCATAGCAAAAAGGGCACAGGGCCCCTTGGGGGTTTGCTGTAAGTTCTCACTAGTTCTCACAGGCCTTCGGGGATGCACAGGATGTGTAGAGCCGCACATCCCTCCCCTGACCATTCTGCTGGGAACGGCTTGGGCCAGGGTCCTAGGCAAATACACTTTCCACCTCCCCTCCTGCTCCATCTTCCCACATCCTGGTTGAACCCGTGTGACACAGCCCCCCACCGCCTCTGCCCTTGCCAGTCCTGGAAGTGGCTGGTGTACGGATCCGCCACCTCTCTCACAATCAACCTCATCTGTCTTGCTGAGAGCATAAGGGAGATACAAGGTTAGCAGGTCAGCGAATCTGGGCATCTCCTTTCTGCGCTAGTGTCTGCTTAACTCTTGTCTTCCCGCTTGCCTTGGCCTCTCTGGCCCAGATCCCTGCCTGCTACTTCCTGCTATTGAGCAGCCAAGGATTATACTGGCTAGAGGCAGGAGCTGGCAATCCTGGTGCCCGTGGCTTACAGCCATATGTTTAAGGCTCCTACAGGAAGCTCTGCTAAGACACTAGGGAAAGTGATATCTGACCCTTCCCTGCCTCGACCAAGGCACACTAGCACCCAGCACCAGTATTCATAGGCGTCATTGTAATTGTCATGCAGATCTCCAAGAGCAAAGGCAGCTAGGTATCCTGGGCCTCAAGTCCGGAGACCTTTGTGCAGAGGACAGCACAAAAGGGGAGACTTTGCCAAATGATTGGTGTCTGGGAACTTCAAATAAGCAAGTAAACATGCACACAATTGGAACTCCCTATGTCCAACCTCATACATGACACACTCAAACAACCGCACATGAACAAAGAATTCCTCATAGGCGAGATGACTCTCTCTCTCTCTTTCTCTTTCTCCCTTCCCGCCACCTCCACATGCTCACTCATAACACACTGTGCCGGGTCCTCCTGGATCTACATCCACATACCTATTTACACATACACAGACTTTGGCTTAGTAAGCACACCCATGTACAGCATCAGGAACAAACACACACGAATGTAAGCAAGCACGGGCACACATATGCACATTCGAGAGCACCCAGTACACAGTGGCTTGGAAGGTGCTAAAGGGTTTCAGGGGACTGTCCTACTTGCTCAAGTCAAGGGTGATATTCTTGTGGTGGGCGTGGCTAAGGAGCCCAGCGCTGCTTACTGGCCAGTCCATTGGCACTTGTGTCTCCCGCTGCTGTCCTCACCAGTATCCTGTTCCCTCAACCATGCAGCTTGGGTGACCTGGGTAGCAACAAACTTTGGGGGAAAGAAATCAAGGGAGAAATGGGAATGCAACAGGACCACAGGATTAGGCCCCCAGTAGTGCCCCAACCTGGGAAGGCATTCATTACCGCTCAGGTCTACACCAAGAAGCATGGAGCTGCAAGCAGAGAGCGGGGAAGGCCTGTGTGCCAGAATCCCTTGCCTCTTCTTCCTTCTCTTGGTCCCAAGGTGGTGGGGTGCCCATCGTGATCTTCCAACCTCGCCTTTCTTGTATGGTGCAAGTCAGTTCGCTTTTTGGCAGGAACTGACCAGGAGGGCCTCCTAACGGAGGCTCAACCTGCCCACCTTGATCTTGGGTCTGCTACTTTTGCTTCTTCACAGGAGCCAGCGGATCAGCTTAGGAGATCTCCATTTTGTAAGTCTTTTAAATATCAGGCCTGTGTGTATTGTTTCTTCTGTTTTATTGGAATTGTTTTACCTCTTGTTATTTTGTGGACTGCACAACTGACGAGACTGATAGGCATGGGCAACGTCCCTTCCACTCCCGTGGACTTGACTTTAGCCCACTGGAAGGAAGTTACTCACAATAATAGTGTAGAGATCAAGAAACGAAAGTGGGTGACTCTCTGCTCTTCTGAGTGGCTCACTTTCAAGATGGGTGGCCACCAGAAGGGACTTTTGACTTGAGTACAATTCTCAAAGTAGAGGACTATGTTTTTAATTCCTTACATAGTCACTTCGAAAAAGTTGGTAGATATCACCTTCTCTGGGCCCCTCCCGTGAGTCCGTCCCTTCTCCTTTTGTGTGAAAACTCATTTTGTTTTTTAAACACAAAGAGAAGTTCAACCACCTGTCACTCATGGTCTCAATTACTTGTGGTAATACTCAGTTAGCTGCTGTTACTGTGGTGGCACTTACTAAAAACTTCATAGAGTATATTAATCAGCTATAATGTCATGATAGCATTACCATATTACTGTACAGTATTAGAAAACAGATACACAGCAGATAGTGCTTAGAAAATTTCTAAGTACTGTATGTAAGCATTTAGGTTCTTTTTTTTTTTTGGCCAGTCCTGGGCCTTGGACTAATGATTTCTCATTAGTATTACCAGGAGGGTTATATACTTAATTTAATGTTGTTTTTATTTTGCCAGTTCTGAGGCTTGAACTCAGGGCTTGAGCACTGTCCCTGAGCTGCTTTTATTCACACACACACACACAGCACTTCTTCCACCTTTTTCTGTTTATGTGGTGGGGAGGAATGGAACCCAGGGCTTCATGCATGCTAGGTGAGCACTCTGCCGCTAAGCCACATTGCTAGTCGAATATGTTGGGTCTATTTATGATTGTTCATTATGCCAGTCCTGAGGCTTGAACTCAGGGCTTGGGTGCTGTTCTTGTGCTGAAGGCTAGCAGACTATCATTTGAACCACAGGTCCACTTCCAGCTTTTTTTGGTAGTTATTTGGAGATGAGTCTCATAGACTTTCCTGCCTGGATGGATTTGAGCTGTGAGTCTCAGCTCATAAGCTTCTGAGAAGTTAGGATTACAGGTGAGAGCCACTGGCACTTAGCAGCTACTTTTTTGTTTTTGTTGTTGTTGTTTTTACAAACTGATTGTAAAGATAAATTACAATATTTTAAGTGATGAACTGCTTTTCCTAATTCAAGTATTTTGGCATATTTTCTAGTTAATCAGTTATGTAGATGTAAAACATTACTTGGAAGATTGTTTATGTGTTTATTATGTGGAAGACAGCAATTTGCTTTCCATAATCGTTCATTCACTTGTGAAATATCTTTTCCTTCTGTAAACCAGTCTAAAGCTACAAAAATAGGTATTGAACTATTAGAATCTTATTAAACCATGTATTGTGCTCTCTCTCCTCTCCTCTCCTCTCCTGTCCTCCCCTCCCTTCCCCTCTCCTCCCCTCCACTCCTCTCCCCTGTCCTCCCCTTTTCTCTCCTCTCCTCTCCCACCACCTGTAGTAACAAGGTTTGAATTCAAGGCTTCATCCTGGCATGTATGCCCACTCAGCTGGTATTCTGCCACTTACACATCTAGCCCAGCATTTCACTGGTTAATTGGAGATGGAGTCTTTACTGAATGGGCTGGCTTTGAACCCTGACCCTCTGCATCTCAGCTTGCTGAGTATCCAGGTTTACCGGTATGAGCCCCAGGTGCCTGGCTAAATCATGTGTTTTAATTTTAACACATTTTGTTATGTTCAATGTACATGGCTTAGAAATACATAATGACAGTAGTTTGTATGCAGCAAACTACATTATTCTTAGAGAATTAGAGAACTAGAGTGCATATTTTGGTATTGAGATTTTCTTTAAAAAAATAAATGAGTAGAACCCTTGAAAGGACAATAAAATATAATATGATGGTCCCATATGTATATGAAGAAGTGTGATGTAAAACACAATGAGTTGCATGGTCCTAGATGCTATGAATTCTGAGGATCCAACAATGAGGTGTGAGCTTTCATACAGCTCGGCTTTCTAAAAATTGTTGGTAATTGATCTTACATTAATTATCTCATTTCATTCCTAAAACATCCTGAATATTAGATCGGGTATGTATTGAAATCATAATTTGCGTATAAGAAAACATGGCTTAATGTATGGATCTGTGACCCCTCTGTATATCACTTTGACAATAAATAAGTAATTATATATATTTTTTTTTAAAAAAAAGGAAAACACATTGAGAGGCTGCTGGCTACTCCAAGTGGAGGTGATGGTGTCTTTCTAATTATAAGGCTGAGTTTTTTGCTGGCACATGGTAGCTGTGAGGATTATTCTAAAATAAGATTCCTGATCAAAGATGGCCTTTAGAACTTTTGATAACATTGAAAACTACTAGGTCTATCATGATTGCTCTCAACCAACTAATTATGCCTATTTAGAAGTAATAATTATATGAGAGTTCAGCATTTTCCATTTTCTGAAAAACAAGAAATGTAAGGTTAGACTCATTTTCTCTATACTGATGATGATGTAGGAGCTCAATGTAGTTCAGTGCCAATGTGATCCTTTTAAATAGGACCATATGAAGTTCTGCCTGATGCTTTGCTCATTTGAGCTAAATTTAAAAATTGAAGTGTTAGGGTCTTTTTTTAATAAGTTAGCAACATATTTCTAACAAATTTTTAATCTTTTATTGGAAAACTAGCATTTTGTGGATTCTTTGTTGTTGTTATTGTTTGTGGGGCATGAACGCAGGTGCTGACCCTGAGTTCACTCACTATGTTCCTTTCTCTCTTTCTTTCTTCCTCTCTTTCTTTTCTTTCCTTCCTTCCTTCCTTCCTTCCTTCCTTCCTTCCTTCCTTCCTTCCTTCCTTCCTTCCTTCCTTCCTTCCTTCCTTCCTTCCTTCATTGCCAGTCCTGGACTCAGGTCCTGAGCACTGTCCCAGGCTTTTGTTTTTGTTTTGCTCAAGGCTAGTACACTACCACTTGAGCCATTGCTCCACTTCTTGCTTTTTGCTATATGTGGTGGTGAGGAATTGAACCCATGGCTTCATGTATACAAGGCAAGCACTCTACCACTAGGCCATATTCCCAGCCCTTCTTCCTTTCCTTTCAAGGCTAGTCCTCTGTCTCTTTGAGCCACAGTGCCTCTTCCAGGTTTTTGTTTTTGTTTTTTTTGTAGTTAATTGGAGATGAGACTCTTTAACAGACATTCTTGTCTTCACTGGCATTCAACCATGATCCTCAAAGGTCAGCCTTCTGAGTAGCTAGGATGACAGACAGGCATGAGCCACCAGCACCCTGTACATTGGGACACTTCTAAAATGTATGTCTTATGCTTAAATACCTCTTCTCCACTGCCTTATGGAAGGAGCCCAAATTGACCCCAGCTTCTTTTTAATTTTCACAATGCTAATGGCATTCAGCAGCAGGAATTCCTGGTTTCTAGAGAGTTGTTCTCTTCCTGTGTTCCTGTCTCTGTCTCTTCTTCCTGGAATCTTCCCCATTGGTATCTGCCTGTCAAATGGCTACCCATTCTTAATGAACTACTCAGATGTGAAGTTGAAATGATAAATCTTTGCTTTCCTTGGCCAGCCCCGCCCCACCCTGGCGGTTTCCTGTTGTTTCTGCTTGGGGCACTGGAAGGCTCAGGCCAGGGCAGGACGGGCGATGGATGGGGGGCTGGGTGGGGCAGAGCGGACAGGCGGGACAGAGGCAGTGGAGTCAAAACAGGGTAAAATGATACACGGGTGTGCAATTTGCAAGCTGGGGGTTCTGGGTGCTGAGTGCTAAATACTAGGTAGCTGGGTGCTGGGTACTGGGTGCTGGGTGGCTAGGGGCTGGTTACTGGGTGTCTGGGTGCTAGGTACTGGGTGCTGGGTGGTTGGGTGCTGGGTGACTGGGTGCTTGGTAGCTGGGTGTTGAGTAGCTGGATGGTGTGGTCTGAGTAGTTGGGTGCTGGGTACTGGTTAGATGGGTGCTGGGTGCTAGGTACTAGGTGCCTGGGGTCTGAGTAGCAGGGTTCTGGGAACTGGGTGCTCAGTAGCTGGGTACTGGCTGCTGGCTAGCTGGGTGGCTGGGTTCTGGGTGCTGGGTACTGGGTGCTGGGTAGCTGGGTACTGGGTGCTGGGTGTCTGGGTGCTGAGTAGCTGGGTGCTGGGGGCTGGTTGGCTGGGTGCTGGGTACTGGGTGATGGGTGCTGAGTGGTTGTGTCCTGGTGCTGGGTGGCTGGGTACTAGGTGCTGGATTAGGTGCTGGATAGCTGGGTAGCTGGGTGGCTGGGTGCTGAGTAGCTGGGTACTGGGTGCTGGGTGTCTGGGTGCTGAGTAGCTGGGTGCTGGGGGCTGGTTGGCTGGGTGCTGGGTACTGGGTGATGGGTGCTGAGTGGTTGTGTCCTGGTGCTGGGTACTGGTTGGCTGGGTACTATGTGCTGGATTAGGTGCTGGGTAGCTGGGTAGCTGAGTGGCTGGGTGCTGAGTAGCTGGGTACTGGACGCTGATTGGCTAGGTACTAGGTACTGGGTGCTGGGTGGTTGGCGGCTGGGTGCTAGGTACTGGGTTGAGTAGCTGGGTGGCTGGGTGCTGACTAGCTGGATGCTGAGGTCCAAATAACTGGATACTGGGTGCTGAGTAGCTGAGTGCTGGGTTGCTGGGTACTTGGTGCTGGGTACCTGGGTGGTGAATAGCTGGGTGCTGGGGACTGGGTGCTGGGTGGCTAGGTACTGAGTCGCTGGGTGCTGGGTACTGGTTGGGTGCTTAGTAGTTGCATGATGGGTAATGGGGGCTAGGTGCTGAGTAGCTGCATGCTGAAGGCTGGCATCTGGGTGCTGAGTAGCTGGGTGCTGGGTGGCTGGGTGCTGGGTACTGGGTAGCTGGGTACTGGCTGGCTGGGATGCTGGGTACTGGGTGCTGGGTGGCTGGGTGCTGAGTAGCTGGGGACTGGATGCTGATTGGCTGGGTGTTGGTACTGGGTGCTGGGGGGTTAGGTGCTGGGTGGCTGGGTACTTGGTAGCTGGGTAGCTGTGTGGGTGGCTGGTTGCTGGGTAGCTGGGTAGTGGGTGGCTGGGTGCTGGGTACTGGTTCGCTGGGTGCTGAGGGCACTGAGGGTTGAGTACCTGGGTGCTCAGTACTGGGTGCTGAGTAGGTGAGTGCTGGCTGGGTACTGGGGGTTGGGGTGCTGAGTACCTGGGTGCTGAGGGCTGAGAACCTGGGTGGCTGGGTAATGGGTGCTGGGTGCTGAGTAGCTGGGTGCCGGGTGGCTGGGTGCCGGGCCGGGATTCGAGCCCCAGTCCCCCTCCTCCCCGCCCTCCCCTAGGCCCCTTGCCTGTCCGTGTGTCCGTCTGTCCGTCTCTCTCTCAGTTGTCCCTGTGTCCACCCGTCTGTCTGTCTGCCTCGGTTTCCCTGCCCATCCGTCTGTCCGTCTGTCTGTCCCCAGGCCTGGGACCCTGTGCGCCTGTCGCTCTGTGCGTCCGTCCATCTGTCTACGTTCATTGGTCCCTGTCTGTCCGTCCATCCGTCTGTCTCCTTGTCTGTCTGTCCATCTGCCCATCTGTCTGTCCATCTGTCTCTCGCTGCATGTCTGTCTGTCCATCTGTCTCCCTGTTCGTCCATCTGTCCGTCTGTCTGTCCATCCGTCTGTCTGCCGTCCGACTGTCTCTGTGTCTGTCACACTGCTTGTGTGTCCGTCTGTGTGTCCGTCTGTCTGTCTGTCCGTCTGTCTGTCCATCTGTCTCTCTCCCTGTCTCCCTATTTGTCCATCTGTCCTCCCTGTTCGTCCGTCTGTGTCTCTGTCTTTCCATCTGTGTCTTTTCGTCCATCTGTCTGTCCATCTGTCCGTCTGTCAGTCTCCCTGTCCATCCGTCCATCTATGTCTGTCTGTCCATTTGTCCGTCTCCCTGTCTGTCTTTCCATCTGTCCGTCCATCCGACTGTCTCCTTGTCTGTCTGTCTGTCTGTCTCCCTGTCTGTCTATCTCCCTGTCCATCTGTCTGTGTCTCTCTAGCTGCCTGACTGTCCCACAGCCGGTCTAACCGTCTGTCTGTCTGTTTGTCTGTCTGTGTTAGTGCCTGTTCCTGTCTGTGTGTCTCCCTCCCTGTCTCTGTGTCCACCCGTCTGTCCGTCTCTCCCTTCCCCTGTGGACAGCCGAAGCGACAGACAGTGAGCCAGGCCCTGCGGCCACAAAGTGACCAAGCACCCAGCACCCCTCACGGAGGCACGGGAGGAGGACTGAGCGCCTAGCACACACACAGGAGGACTGAGCACCCAGCACCTCGTGTGGAGGAACGGGAGGAGAACTGAGCGCCCAGCGCCTCCTGTGGATTCATGGGAGGAGGACTGAGCATGCAGGCCCTCGTGTGGGACACAGGACTAACTGCCCAGCACCCACATGAGAAGACTGAGCACCCAGCACTTTGTGTGGAGGCACGGGAGGACTGAGCACCCAGCACCTCATATGCAGACACCGGGGGAGGACTGAGCACCCAGCACTAACAAAGGAAGACTGAGCACCCAGCACCTTGTGTGGAGACGCCAGGGGGGACTGAGCACCCAGAATCTTGTGTGGAGATGCCGGGGGAGGACTGAGCACCCAGCACCCACGCAGGAGGACTCAGTACCCTAACCCTGGGTACGTGTGTGCATGCGGGGGGGGGGGGCTGGGGTGACCCGGGCGGCGCCATGATCAGGGCCCAGGTTGCAGGCTCAGCTCCACCATGGGCCATGGCTCCGCCTCCTCCTCCACCTCCTCCTCCTCCTCCTCCTCCTCCTCCTCCTCCTCCTCCTCCTCCTCCTCCTCCTCCTCCTCCTCCTCCTCCTCCTCCTTCTCCCAGCCCTACCTGCCTCAGTGTCTGTACCTTTTGGCTGGTTTCACTCAGATTATGGCCAGAGAATGGCTGAAGTAAATAACAGGAATGAAGAAAGGAAATGTATGGTGATTAGCAGTTCTTTGAGGGAAATGTTTACCTTTATTCACAAACAGTGTATGTGTTGGTAGTTTTCCTATTGCCAGAGAAAGAGAGTGTTGATTCTAAATGTTAGTTTTTAACATGAGAATCTTAAGCATTATATGTCATAACTCTAAAAAATGTTAGGTGTTTCAGAATCTTTCAAAAATATTTATTGTCTTTTTTCTCCTTTATTGTCAAAGTGAAGTACAGAGGGGTTACAATTTCATATATAATGCAGTGAGTACATTTCTTGTCCAACATGTTAACTCCTCCTCCCCTCCACATGCCTACCTCTTCCCTCCTGCATCCCCTTCCACCCACGAGTTGTATGGTTGGTTTACACCAAATGGTTTTGTGAGTATTGTGTTTGGAGTTGTTTGTATTTTTATCCTTTGTCTATTGATTTTGATATTTACTTTCTCTTCCCTAGCTCTAATACACGTATATACAGTATCCAGGGTGCTCAGATGAGATACAGTGATAGTGGGGGTAAAACCACAGGAAGGGAATACGAGAGAAAATAAAAAGGGTACGGATTCATATCGCATGTTGAAAATAATTACAATAATGATATACCACTTGTTTCCATAACATGGAGCTCATTTCACTTAGCATCATCTTAAGTGTTCATAAGGGCATAGCTATTGGGCTATTATGACTTCGGCTTTGACTAGCCTAAACATGTACTAATTATTCCAAAAACATGTACTAATTATTCCAAGCACCCAGCACCCCTCACGGAGGCACGGGAGGAGGACTGAGCGCCTAGCACACACACAGGAGGACTGAGCACCCAGCACCTCGTGTGGAGGAACGGGAGGAGAACTGAGCGCCCAGCGCCTCCTGTGGATTCATGGGAGGAGGACTGAGCACCCAGGCCCTCGTGTGGGACACAGGACTAACTGCCCAGCACCCACATGAGAAGACTGAGCACCCAGCACTTTGTGTGGAGGCACGGGAGGACTGAGCACCCAGCACCTCGTATGCAGACACCGGGGGAGGACTGAGCACCCAGCACTAACAAAGGAAGACTGAGCACCCAGCACCTTGTGTGGAGACGCCAGGGGGGACTGAGCACCCAGCATCTTGTGTGGAGATGCCGGGGGAGGACTAAGCACCCAGCACCCACGCAGGAGGACTCAGTACCCTAACCCTGGGTACGTGTGTGCATGCGGGGGGGAGGCTGGGGTGACCCCGGCGGCGCCATGATCAGGGCCCAGGCTGCAGGCTCAGCTCCACCATGGGCAATGGCTCCGCCGCCTCCTCCTCCTCCTCCTCCTCCTCCTCCTCCTCCTCCCAGCGGAGGACAGGGGGAGGTGCACGGCTGTCCGGCTGTCCGTGTGTCCATCCGCCCATCTCTTTGTCTGTCCATCTGTCTCCCTCTGTGTCTGTCCGTCCATCCATTTGTCCATGTGTCCGTCTGTCTCCAGGTCTGTCTGCCCGTCTGCTCATCTGTCCATCTGTCCATCCATCCGTCCGTCTGTCTGTCTCCCTGTTTCTCCGTCTGTCTGTCTGACCATCTGCTCAGTGTGTTTGTCCGTCTGTCTCCAGGTCCATCTGTCCATGACTGTCTGTCTCCCTGTGTGTCTCACTGTGTGCTCATCTGTCTGTCCGTCTCCCTCTCTTGTCTATCTGTCTCCATGATGTCCATCTGTCCATCCGTCCATCTGTGTCTTTTTGTCATCTGTCTGTCTCCAGTTCTGTCTGTCTGTCTCCCTGTCCACCTGTCTGTCTGTCCTGCTCATCTGTGTCCCTGTCTGTCTGTCTGTCCATCTGTCTGCTGTGTGTCTGTCTATCCGTCTCCCTGTCTGTCTGTCTCCATGTCTGTTTGTCCATCTGTCTGCCTGTCTCTTGTCCATGCCTGTTTGTCTGTCTCCAGGTCTGTCCATCTGTCTCCCAGTCTGTCTGTCTGTCTGTTCATCTGTCCGTCCATCTCCCTGTCTCCCTGTCTGTCCGTCCGTCTGTCTTCATGTCTGTCCGTGTCTCGATTCCCATCGCAGTCTGTCTGTCACCGCCCAAGCCCCCAGCCCCCCATGTCCCTCTGTCCCTCCGTCCGTCTGTCTGTCCATCTTCACCAGTCAACTTGTCGCTGACACAGGGAACGCGGGCGCTCAGGAGCCTGCAGGGCAGACGGACGGACGGGTGGATGTGGGCTCGAATCCCGGCCTCCCGCATGGCCCACAATGTGTTGCGTTCCCCCCCCCCACCCTGGGGGCCCCGGGTTCAGATTCCTGCTCACCTCTGACAGCCCCAGCCCAGGCCCAGCGACCCCAGTGCTGCCGAAGCAGCAGGTGCAGCATGGCTGGCCCGGCGGGGACCCTTGAAACCTCCGACCGTGTGGGTGTGCACACACTCGGGGAGGAAGGGATGGGAGGGGGAGGGGTCACATGAAGTGGGGAGGGAGGGACACGTGACCCTCAGCTCCTTGCCCCAGCCCTCCCCACACGACTCCACCTGCAAAGGCTCCCCCCCATGTGAGGCCTCTGAGGACACTTTAAATCGCCACCTATCCACCCACAGGCCCAGAATGGTCTTGGGGACACTTGAAACCACCCCCCCACCCAGATCCCCATTCCCCCGGGGACACTTGAAACCGCCGTGGGGACACTCAAAACTGCCCTACATCCACTCACAGGCCAAGGTTTTCGTGGGGACACTGGATACTGCCCTCCATCGATGCACACGCCGAGGGTTGCCTTGGAGACACTTGAAACCACCCCCTAAAGAACTGCCCCCATCATGGGACACTTGAAACTGACCCTCACCCAGACGCCCTCCCCTTGGGGCACTTGAAACCGCCCTCCATCCACCCACAGGCCCAGGGTTGCCTTGGCGTCGCTTAAAACCGCCCCCTACAGAACCACTCCAACCCGGGGACACTTGAAACCGCCCTCCATCCACCCACAGGCCCAAGGTGGTCCTGGTTACACTTGAAACCACCCCCCCCAGAGCCCCTCCCCATTGGGATACTAGAAAACACCCTTGGGACACTTGAAACCGCCCTGGGTACACTTGAAACCACCCACCACAGACCCCTCCCCACCCTGGAGACACTTGAAACGAATCGCCCCAGACCCCTTCCCCCGGGAACACTTGAAACCGCCCTCCATCCACCCACAGGCCCAAAATGGTCCTGGGGACACTTGAAACCACCCCCCACCCAGAATCTCTACTCCTGGGGACACCTGAAACCTCCCTGGGGACAGTTGAAACCGCCCTCTGCTCCCCAAACTCCACCGTGTTGCTCTAGGAGCCCTAGGTCAGGGTGCGGGCTTCCCTGGCCTGGATGCACAGGCCCGGTGAGGCCCGGGTTCGAGGCCTGGCAGGGCGTAGGTGTTGTCTGAGCCTCCCAAGACCTCAATGTGGGGGGAGACTCGCCATGGGGCAGGGGTAAACTGAGGCACGGGGCGGTTCCAGGAGCACTCACCGGGGAGTCCTGGGAGACCAGCTGGCCACCATGCTAAAAGAACAGAGCACAGGCCTCAGTCAGCACTGACTGCGGGGCAGGGTGCTGGACCGTGTACTTCTGGGTGATGTGCTTAGTACTCCCACGTGCTGTGTGGAGTACTCCCCAGTGCTGGGCTGAGTACTCCCATTTCACACTAATCCTGAAACCCACCTCTCCCAACCAATACTGGACTGAGTAGTCCAGGGTGCTACAACCAGTACTCCCTGGTGCTGGACTGAGTACTTCCGGGTGCTTCACTGAGTACTCCCATCCCTCCCCTGTGCTGGACTGAGTACTCCCATCCCACACCAATCTGGAACCCCACCCCCTCCTGAACGTTGCTGGACTAAATACTCCCCGCCAGTGCTGGACCGAGTACTCCCGGGTGTTGCACTGAGTACTCCCATGCACAGGGGCAGCTGGTACCGGAAGTTGTGCTTGCTCCACTGCCTCCAGGTCCTGTGTGGCTCCCACCATACCTGCCAGCCCCGGGGGCCGCAGGCAATGCTCACGTTTCACAGGGGGTCAAAGTGTTCTGAAAACTGCCACAGATGAATGGAGGGACACCGGGTGGGGTGGGGGGGCTCGAAACTGCCCTCGGTGGTGCCAGGAATACTTGAAACTGCCCTTGTGGGTCTTGGGGGACACTCAAAACTGCCCTGGATGCTCATTGGGACAGTGGAAACCGCCTTCCATCCACCAAGGTGCTCGTGTGGACACTTGAAACCGCCCTCAGCGGTCTCGGGGACACTTAAAACCGCCCTGGATGGTCCTGGGAAAACTTGAAGCTGCTTTTGGGGGTCATGGGGAACCCTTGAAATCGCCCTAGGTGGTCTTGGGGATACCTGAAACTGCCCTCCATGCACCAAAGTGCTCGTGGGGATACTTGAAACCACTCTCGGTGGTCTCGAGGACACAAATCCGCCCTCGGTGTTCTTGGGGACACTTTAAACTGCCCTTGGTGGTCTCTGGGATACTTGAAACCGCCCTGGGTGGTCCAGGGGGTACTGGAAACCACCCTCACCAATTTCACGGGCATAGAGCCAGGCGTCCAGGAAGTGGACGGGGCCAGCGGGGCTCGAGCCGGTGACCAGGGCGTAGGTCTGGGCCCAGAGGCCAGCAAGATCGGGGAGGATGCAGCCCACCTGGAGGCCGGACTGGCACATGTCGGCCAGCACTCATGGTACAGGCCGGTCCTAGGGAGTGGTGGGGCATTAGAGACTCACAATGGCCGAAGGGGGTGACATTAGAAACCGACAGTGGCCAACAGAGGTGGCATTACAAACTGACAATGCCAAAGAGAGGCGTTAGAAACTGACAATGGCGGGATGAGCGGGGAACAATAGAAACCGACAATGGTGGGGAGGGGGCATTGAAACCGGCAGGGGTGGCCCCACCTGGAGTCCGGATCCTGAAGGAATACTGTGTCCCCTGCGGTGCCTGCGGCCCCAGTGCCCATGAGCAGTTCAGGGCCTGGGCCTCGAAGACATAACCCACAAGGCCTGGGGAAACGACATGGCGGGGGGGGGGGGTGGAGGGTGGAGGGCCTGTGGGGAGACTTACCCCTGACCCTTCAACCCCACGACCTCTGACCCTTCAACCCCAAAACCCCTGACCCTTCAACCCCATGTCCCCTGACCCGTCAACCCATGACCCCTGACCAGTTCAACCCCTTGATTCCTGAACTTTCAACCCAATGACCCCTGAACCTTCAACATATGACCTGTGACCCCTGACCCTCAATCCCCCCCCTACCCGGAACCTCAGGACCTCACCCGGGTTTGTGAACCCCAGGCCTTTGGTCAGGGGCCTCCTGGCCACAGTGAGTGTAACCTCGAACTCGACTCCCTAGTACCACAGGATATCCCAGAATTCGCAGCTACATTGTCCGACGGGGACCTTGGAGAGCGGGGGGGTCGGTGCCTTGACATAAACCGGAACACCTGGGAGATCCATTCGTCCATCCATGCCTCAACTTAGCCCCCGGAACACCAGGGAATGTGGGCCAGCCCACCCCTGCCTCAGTTTAACCCACCGCCCCCACCATTGGCCTCCCAGGGTGGGGGCCTGGTGTCTCCGTCGTGCCTCGATTGCCCCAACTGTCCAGCAGTGTGACCGACCCCTTGTTCGGGTTCACAACGATGCACCGGGCCTCTGTGTTGGTGGCCACACAGTGCAAGCTTAGCCTGTGGCTCCTGGAGTCGAAGGTCAGGCCCAGGTCAGGTACAGGGTCAGGGGTCGCAGGGCCCAAGGTTGGGGGGGTCTCAGGGGTCAGGAGGGCGCGGGGAAGCTTCCAGAAGATGGTGTGGGAGTCTCTGGTTGGGTTGGGGGGGTCACGAGGAACAAAGGTGAGAAGTCAGGATCATCCATACAAGGGTACTGTGTTCGAATCCTCCCTTGGGCTGATGGAGGAACCAGAAAGGAGGTGAGTTACCCGGATGAGCTTCAGCCATGAGGACGAGGAGGAGGAGGAGGAGGAGGAGGAGGAGGAGGAGGAGGGGGAGGAAGATGGAGGCTGCAGACCAGGGGAGGATCAGGGCAGGAGGCCTGGACCTGGAGAGCACTGTGGAGAGAGCAATGGGGATGGGTGGGTGGGTGGGTGGGTGGATGATTGGGTGGATGGGTGGAAGAGTGGGTGGATTGATCGGTGGGGGGGGTGGATGGGTAGGTGGATCTATGGGTGGGTGGATGGGTGGATGGGTGGGTGGATGAATGATGGGTGGGTGGATGAATGATGGGTGGGTAGATGGGTGGGTGGATGGTTGGGTGGGTGGGTGGATGGATGGGTGGGTGGGTGGATGGGTGGGTGGATGGATGGGTGGGTGGGTGGATAATTGGGTGGGTGGGTGGGTGGGGAATGGGTGCTTGATCTCATCCCTCTCTCCTTCCCCCTCCCTCTCCTCCCTGGTGGCCCCTGGGGCTTTCACACTCACTGCAGGCCATTGGCACATCGGGTCGGGTGTGGGGCAGACAGGGTGCCCGTCTTGGTTCCGGGGGTTTGGGCTGTCAGGTGTGGACCCCCGGGTGGGTGTCCTGGGGAGCTTGGGGCGGCTGGGCCCTGACGTTTCTGGGCTCCGGAAGGGGAGTGGATGCCGCTTCCCCTTTCTCGCTTCTCCTGGGGGTTTCCTGGCTCCTGGGCATCTCATTCTCCTTTCTCGGGGATGGGGAAGCCAAGGCGGCACCCCGGTGAGGACAGGCCTTGGGGCCTCGGGGGTGCGGGTGCCATGCACAGACAGACAGACAGACCTGAGTCCTCCTTGGGTGGTGGTGCTGGGTGCTGAGTCCTCCTGGGTGGTGGTATTGTGTGCTGAGGCCTCCTGGGTGGTGGTATTGAGTGCTGAGTCCTCCTTGGGTGGTGGTGCTGGGTGCTGAATCCTCCTTGGGTGGTGCTGGGTGCGTCTCCCAGACAGAGAGACACAGTCCAGTCGGAGGAATGGAGGGGCGGACAGAGGGACGGACATGTGGATTGGGAGACGGAAAAGGAGGGACGGGCGGACACACAGACGGAGAGAGGCGCAGACACACAGACAGACGGACAGACAGGACAATATAGAGACAGACAGGGAGACAGACAGACGCACAAGAGATGGACAGACAGATGGACAGGGAGACAGACACATAGACAGACAGATGGATGGACAGATGCAGGGGGCCCTGCACCCCGGGCGCTCTCCTGACCAGCAGGAGAGGCAAGGAGGCGCGCCCCTCCCCGCCGAGGGTGAACCCAGAATAGGTAATAAGCAGCAAGTCGCCCGCACGCAGCCCAACCCAACCTTTATGCCACAGTTAGATGGTCAGTCGACTTGGGCAGAGTTCAAGACCGCTCTCTGTTTATTGGCGCGAACCCCATCTTAAGTATGGGCAATGGCAGCAGGAAGAGGAGGGGTGTAACATACCTAGTCAGGGGCTACGATTGGCGGTCGGAGCTGTCCGTCAAGGGTGGAAGGCCATGGGACCTCCCTAAGGGGCGGCCTGAGTCTATGTCACTACCAGCAGGACCACCCCAGGTTACTGCCTAGAGCTGCCTTCCAGTTCCAGACCCCGAAGGCAGGCGGGGTTAGCCAGGATCCCTCTCCCCGGAGGCGGTGCAACAGTCACACAACTCCAGGGCGTGCACAGTCGGGGCCAGGCGGTGCGCCCCACATCTCCTCCTTTTCTGTTTAATAAGCTGGTGGATGTCCTACTCGAGAAAGCGCCTGTCTTAGGTCGTCCCCCCTGAAGGATCTTACCTGTCATTGGCTGGCCATCCTAGCTCGTCGGGCCACCCTGCCTATGAGGCTTGCCAGCCCCAGCAAAGGAACAAGGCGGGAGGAGAGGGGTCTGTGCTCAAGAGGAGGCCCTGCTATTTCTGCCTCACGCCTGTGCACTCTGGTAGGCTGCACATCCTGGAAGGGGCCATGACCAATTTCATAGGGTTCCCAAATGGCTAAAGGCAGCATAATGCTGCCAAACCACCATTGACTGGACAGCTCTGGCTCATTGCTTAAGAACTAGGGGAAGCCTATTTGCCCTAGCATGGTCAGGTGTAAATACAGAGTCTATATAAGCACAGAGGCAAATGCAAACACAGGTCATGGGGGTCTCTCCCACGAGGAGGAGAGGGTAGGGGAGCCACCAGCATTCCTTCCAGAGGGACCAGCCAACACAGCAAGCCTGCAGCTCCCAATGAACAGTACCCACACCTTGCTCCCTGTTGATCTTGCTAGCACCTGGCACTGGACCGTACATGGGGGGAATGGAGTGGATCGGGTGAGAGAACAGAAACACTTATTTCCTTGAAGCTTAAGAACATAATGGGAGGGCTGAAAGTGAGGAAGTGGGTGGATGGACCTTGAATAAACATTCAGAACCATCTAGTTCTCCTTTCTGTTACAACCTAAAGCCTGCAAGACCAGAGATCTGTCACACAACTCTCCTCTATCTTATTGGCACCAAAAGGGTCCGAGGACATGTTAGATTGTTGCAGAGCCATAAATGAAGTACTCATTTTCAATACTTGATGCACTTAGGGTACATTTGAAACCCATTTCCCTCTTCTACCTTTACGCTTCTATCTCCCTAACACACCTGAAGCCAAGTTTATCATCCAATTGAGGAGGAAGAGAGCAGAGGAGGAGGAGCGCAGAGGAGGAAGAGAGCAAAGGAGGCGGAGAGCAGAGGAGGAGGAGAGCAGAGGAGAGCAGAGGAGCTCAGAGGAGTGCAGAGGAGAGCATTATTTATTTTTGTTTGTTTTGCTCCCAGCTGGGAGGAGAGCCACAGGCTGAGGATGGTCCTTGCCTGCGGGTCCCCGTGCTGAGCCCCATACAGGTCCCTCACCGCGCCTGCCTGGCACCTACTCTGCCAACTACTTGTGCAGCCGCCAGGACTGAACTTTGGAGGACTTGTCGCTACTCCTCTGGCCAGTTGTCTTGGCAGGAGGTAGAAGGTGGCCAGAGGACCCCCCCCTTACCATGCTGGTGAAGAAGCCTGTGGGGAAGGGAGCAGGGTGAAAGGCTGGATCTGAAGAACCCAGCCCTTCCAGGCAGCATTGCACCTGTGCCATGCCCCCGTGCACCACCCTGGCCACCCTCCTCTCCGGGGTGGCCATGATTTCGTGTCTGTAACTTGGGGTGAAAACCAACGACCTTCAGGCGAGGATCCTCACCCTGGAATCTGCTAAAAGGGCACCCTCCGTTCCCCTGCTGCCGGAGAAGGCAGATCAGCTGAAGACCATAGTCAGGTGTGTGAGGCTGGGCCTTGCTCGAGGGGGAGTTGCATGTGGATAGAATTTTGCACAGGTTCAGTCAGTCTACAGGATCCACCCTTACTGGTTATACAGTTGATTTGGGATGTGTGAGCCTCTGTGGTATCTATTTATTCAAGTCCCTTCCTTGGTTTCTCTCCAAGTCTGTGTGGAGGATCTTCCCTCTGTCTTCCTTAAGGATTGCATGTTGCAATGGCAGTAGGGGCTTTGCCCGGCTGTTTAGTTTTGTGGAGTCTGGGCTGTCAGCATTCTCAGTTGTATGGAGAATATTCATTGTAATGCTCACATCTGTTTTTCATTTGATAAGGTTAGGCCTTATCAATAGAGAATGGTAAGCACTCTTAAAAGTGAAATAAGCCCATAGATTTAAAAATTCATTTAACTCGGAATTCTTTTCATATTAAAGGTTTTAAAAATTGGGAAAAAAAGTTTTCCTTTGTTTTTTTGGAGGGGGAGAGTTAACAGAGGTTGTGCTCAGATATTGATGAATGGAGAATTGAAAGGGATTCCTTTAAAGATGACTTAGACTCCAGTAGGGAGAGGGTAGTTTTTCTGCCAGTGGAGAGATGCAGTAGTTGCAGCCCGAATGTGATAAAGTATGTCTACAACATTGGCTGTTATTGATAGGACACACATTGCCATGAGCTGCATTGTTAGTGCCGGAGTTTTGCCTTGGCTGTGCAGGGAGAGGGTGGGGATAGTAGAATAATGAAGAAAGGTATTCCCCAAATCTTTCAATCTATGTCAATGTTAAATTGATTTTTAAATTAAAAACAAAATTATGTCTTGAGTACTGTTAGCATTGGCTAAGATCCATGCACTTACATAAATGCTGTTTGTGCAGGCTATCAAACATTATTAACAGCCACAGAGGAAGAGTCCCTGAAGAACTCACAGAACTGGGATACTACTGCTAGCTCTTAATATATCTTCTTTTCCTACAGGAATCCTACGAACACATGGCTAAACTGAGAATCACAAGAGAAACACCTGAGTGCAACTGTCCAGCAGGTAAGAAATGAAACTTAACTAGGTTCCATCTAGGGGAGAGCATTTGCAAACAAACGATCATATGCCTGTCAGGTCTACCTGTAACAGTAACAGAGAAAGAATGCAGACCCAACTTGCTTTAAGAAAATCAACATGTCTCCCTTTGACAGATGTTGAGTAAAGCCACAAATATTATTTTAAGCAGCATACCAGTGTCTGTGAGGGGAAAAAAAAGAGCTAATCACCATGAAAAATATTGGCAAGGGGATATACAAATTTCTTAGTATCCCGGATTGAAAAGTCATCTTCAATTTTATTAAATAACTTCAGTGTTCGTGGTGAACCTGGTCTGAATAGCTGTGAAGCCCTGGTGTCTAATGTTATATTAGTGCAGAGTTTTTTGTGGTTATTATATTCGCAAGTGATCTGACCTGTAGGTAAAAATGAAGACTAAAGGAAATTAGTTCTTTATTTTGTTCTCAGAAATATTTTGTTGCCAGAAATATTCTTCCATGTTGTCCATTTTTCTGTGTAGTTATAAGAAACCATAGTGACAGTGTGTATTAGAAGGATAGAGACGAAAGGGTAGTGAATGAGCACCCCCACCCCCCACCCCCGAATCATTAAATCTTCATTCAGAGACTTCTGAGCCTTGGTTGTTGTCTGTAGACCTAACAATTTAAAAGCTCTTGGAATATGGCCAGGGGAAGGCATTTAGTGGATACAATATTATATAAGGCATCAAAACTCCCATGAATCTCAAGAAGTTCTTTAGATAAACATGGTGAATGTATTTATGAACATTCTAGTTTCTTTCATCCTTATGCATGGAAAATGAGTCTTTTTCTCTCATATGGAAGAGCTCATTTCAATGTAGTCATGTGCTTCATAATGACACTTCAACCCAAGACAGGTCACAAATATAACAGTGGACCCCTAAGATTGTGTAACCTAGTGATGTCATAGCCAGCTTAGTTTGTGTGAGTGAGCTGTGTGATGTTTGCTCAGCAGTGGGATGGCAACAGCACAGCCCTTAGAACACGCCCCAGTTATGATTAAGCTGCAGGTGACTGTGAAAAACTTTGCGGCTGCTGTTCACTGCTGGCTCACGCCTGTAATCCTGGCTACTCAGTAGGTGGAGATCTGAGAATTGCAGTTCAAAGCCAGCCTAGTCAGCAAAGTCTATGAGACTCTTATCTCCAACAAACTAAGAAAAAGCTGGAAAAGGTACTGTGGCTAAAGTGGTAGAACGCTAGCCTTGAGCACAGAGAGGCTCAGGGATAGCACCCAAGACCCTGAGTCCAAGCCCCGGGACTGGGGATAAAAAGGACTACTGCCTGTAATTTCTTATAGTTTGCGGTTGGTTTTTGTCTCATGATAACTAGTTCAGGCACAGTTTAGACTTTTCAATTTTCAGGTTATACAGCATAAAAGCTTTTAGTATTTGTATTTGACCATCTTTGAGATATATTATTTTTTCAGTGAAGGCTTTTGATGAGAAGAAAAAGCGTGGATGTTTGACATTGTGTGTTTCATCCTGAGTAGTTGAGAAAGACCTCAGAAGTAAGATATTCAAGGGAAGAACTTTTCCAGGACAGGAATGAAATCACAGCTGCCCCTGCCCCATAGAGATGATGTTAATTTCCCCGACAGTGGGTAGGGTAGGTATAGGACTTCACAAATCACACCTGGCAGGAAAGAGCATCTTTTGAATATACAAAAAAATCCAGTACACGGGCTGTGTGTATGTGGGGAGCTTAAATTTAATTTGGAAGATTCATAACAAACTTGGTAAAATGTTGAAAAGTGACCACACTGAGTTCTATTTCCAGAGGAGATACTATTGTTTTTATGATGCTTCATGTAGGCCAGTGATTGAACTCTTGTCATCTGGGAGAAAGCTATTATCCTTAAGAGTTTGCTGTATATTCCCTGGGATGATTATTACAGACTTTGTTTTTCCATCTTGCTTTTTTTGGGGTCAGTCCTGGGCCTTGGACTCAGGGCCTGAGCACTGTCCCTGGCTTCTTCCCGCTCAATGCTAGAACTCTGCCACCTGAGCCACAGCGCCCCTTCTGGCCGTTTTCCATATATGTGGTGCTGGGGAATCGAACAGAGAGCTTCTTGCCACTAGGCCATATTCCCAGCCCTGTTTTTCCATCTTAATGTGATAAATGAATAATAAACAGCAATTCTCTTGGGTTGTTGTTTATTGGTTGCTCTATCACCTGCTTTCCTTCTTGCCACCACTAGAACTCTGCATTACATCAGTTTTTACCTGGCTCCTTGGGAGGGAACTCTGAAGGGGCACATTCAAACACACAGAACCAGATGGGGTTTTTGGTGAGTTACAGAAATAAACTCAGTTCTGCTTGTCCAATAACAAGACATCACCCAAACGCAGGCTTTGTGTTAAAAGATTCTGGAGAAAACCAGCTGATGCAGGATTATCTTAGGGAATGAGCTGGCTGGCCAAAAGGGCTTAGAAAGAAGATATGGCACTTCCCACCTGATTTGGCTGGAACCTCTGTTCGCCATGTGTGACTAAGACTTGTCACCCAGACATCTGTTTGCAGGACAGAGTGAGACAAGTGTGACCTCAACTCAGTTCCTGTGGACACATGCCCATCCATTGAAGTTGACACTCTTGATGACAGGCTGAGTCTCAGAGCCAAGGGTCGGTAGCAAAGAAGCAAATTTGTGTTGTTTGTACTCACTGATGGCTTCTGCTAGAACTCAGGTCTTACTGGGGTTTTCCCAGGTAGCCTCTGTGGGAAGGCTTTGAGGACGATTTATTGAATGGCTTCTCACAGTAGGAGAGGCTCTTTGTGATTTACTTTCTATAACTAGGACAGTTTTAAGTGCTAGCAATCTTAGGATTTGTCCCCTGGGCAGAGGGACTCCAGAGCTAGAAGCCTCATAAGGAATCCAGAATGAGCTGGATATGTCTAGACTGCAATCTTAGATCTGATACTAAATAATGGTGTGACTGTGATCAAATGAATGCACTTCATTTTTTCACCAGGAAAAAAAAAGAGTAGAAATTCCTTCTCCATTGTACGATTTATGTAAATTGTTTGGCATATTAGTGTTTAGAGCTTAAATAATACTTCTGTTTTTTTTGTGTTGGTTTTTTTTTTTGTAAGTTTCTCAGAAAGACTAGGCAAATTCTCTTACCACTAAAGCTGCACCCACAGTTCATTAGTCTTTTTCTTACATTCCTTCCTCTGCTCCACAGAGGAACAAGTGGGAAATGTTGCAAAAGTTGCTCAGAACCTAAAGCTAATGTACATGGCGGTTAGTTAAACATCTGTAGGTCATTTATAAAGATAATCTTGCCTGTCAGTATCTCTTGGTGTTGTAGCAGTGGAATTTGGGTTTTTCATGATACCTAGTTTTGTCTCCAAAGTGTTCACCAAAATGACAGGGGAAACAGACCATTTAGACCGAAGCATACCGGGTAGAAAGACTTGGATTTATTGGGCATGGACTTAGTAAAGAGTGTCTTTACAGCTTCAATATGAGATGTTTACCAAAATGAGTGTCTTCTCCATCTGACTCGTAGACCTATTCAAATCAGATTTATTTATACAGTGATATTTATAACATAAAATTGGACAGTCATTATTATATCATCTTTGTCCTCAGTAGAAAGGCATATTTACCTTTTTTGTAAGATCAAGAGACGCTCTAGAAAACCAAAAGAAAATTTTCTTTTAAGAACCCCAAATAATTCATCAAAGCTATGTTTAGCAGATTTGCGTTAGCAATGGCAGAGACAAGGAAATAACAGCTGCTATTTGTGGCTTGATCCCTGTCATACCTGACTGTCTCTAAGAGAGTAACTTGGCTGGTCACTATGGCTACAGAATTCTACTTCAGGTTGTGTTCTTTGGATCTTCCATGAAGTATGCATAAAGCAGGCATATTTACAGAAAGGTTTCTCTGTCCAGCCAATGAAGAACGATGGGAATGGATACACCATTCAAGTGATAAGAACTCATTCATCAGTACCATTGGCCTCCTCAGCCTATTAGGTGTTGAAAAGATATGTCCCAGCCATCCCAGAGGACCATGCAGAGATCATCACAGACAGGAGAAAAGGTTCAAAAGGAGGTTTATAAGTGGGGCCATAGTTCCCATGGGAGAGGGAGCTACATGGTGTCTGCACCTTATCCAGGTGGCAGCTTCTCTCTCTGGGGGTAAAGGGGAAGTAGATAGGTAGTGAGTAGGAGTGGCTCATTAGGTATGGGTGGATCTGGGGGCTAGTGGGAGGAGCTGAGGACCTGAGGCTAAGGAAATGCAAACAGGTATAAGAACCTCTGTGGTGTCATCCATGTAGAATAGGAAATGAAGAAAGCCACCTTGGCTTTTTCATTCACATGTTACACAATCTTGTGCAAATCATTTCCACATATGGCTTTTTACAAACTGGTCATATCATTGTAAGTAAGAGCTGGGCAATAACGACTTAGCATCTTAGTCAATTCTCTACCTAGCATAAATTCTAAATAGTACCAGATTTTGGGATTATTTTTGGGGGGGAGCAAATAAGGCAGACTTGCCCTGTATCCTCATGGAGTTTCTAGTTCCATGAAGATGACACCAAATGTTAATTTGAAAAGGACTTTCCATGTGGGATAAGCAAAATCAAGAGGCGTACATTTTGGAGCATATAACCTAAATCTATGAAATGTTTACAATATGGGAAGTTGTTTAAATGGTTTGGTGGTAGAGAAAGAAAACTATACTTATGTTTCAGAAATTCATAATAGAAGAAAATATGGCTCCTGAGAAAATCTGTAGGAATGGATACAAAGTTTGTTGGTTGCCTTTTGAATTTCTAAGAATTGATGGATAGGTAGATAAAGGTACACTGGTAGCTGATCTGCTGATATTCCAAATGAAAGAAACATGATATTTTTTTTCTTGGTCATGGGGCTTGAACTCTGGGCCTGGGCTCTGTCCCTGAGCTCTTCAGCTCTACCACCTGAGCCACTTTCTAAACATGATTTTTAATATAGAATGGACAGCCTGTTCTATATGATGATAGTCTATTCTATTCTATGAATAGTGAGATTAAAGTTGAGAACTTCATGTGTGGAGTGTTTAACAGCTACAGGTAAAAAGTGAGACTAGAAGCCATCTGGTGGTGGCTCAGTTATAATTCTAGCTTCTTAGGAGATTGCGATCTGAAGGTTGAGATTCAAAGCCAGCCTAGGCAGGAATTTCCATGAGTCTCTCACCTTCAATAGCCACCAAAAAGCCAAAGTAGAGCTGTGGCTCAAGTGATAGAAAGCCAGCCTTGAGCAAAAAAGTTAAGGGGCATTGCCCAGGCCCTGAGTTCAAGCCCTAGTATCAGCATACACAGAAAGTAGATACTTCTTAAGGTATCCTCTATACTTATGAAATGACTATTTACAAAATGGGAGTAAATGCCAACAAGCGCAAGTACCCCTCATTCCCAAGTGGGAGCAGTACAGATCCTGGTGATGGATTGAGGTCGCCCCAGTATGGTGATGGACGTAAATGGTCACGCTTGCTTTGAGATAGAGCATTCTTCCCCCTGGTGTCAGAGCCTTTGTGTTCCTTTGCTAATCCAGTGGATTTGAGCATATAAAACTCCATGTCTTGCTGTATACATTTTCAATGATATAGAGAACAGAAACAGTTTTACCTTAAGAAACTTGAATAAGCAACTTGAGATGGTGAATGTTATGGAAATGAAAATGGCAGATATTCTCCACTTCCTGTGACACAGAACAGGGCACAGTGATGAGGGTGCCCCCATGAATGTCCCCAGTAAGTCTTTCTGAGGCCTAATGAATCCAACAGGCTGGACATGACATGCTCAGTGACTTTTCTGCTGAGAGTGGACAAGGACAAGTTGCCTTTTGAAGGGGTGTTCTTGTTCTCTTTTGTCTGCCTTGTTTACAAATGAAGAAGCTAATTCTTCCAATTCTTGCTCTGTGATGCTTGGCTTGGAACTTGAGGCCTTTTCCTTGCTTCATTTAAACCACTCCTCCAGTTCCTTTTTTTTTTTTTTTTAGCTTTTGAGTTATCTTTGGATAGTCTTTTGGGCTGGCCAGCCCTCCCCTTCCTCTATCTCTTCCACCTTTCTCCCTTTTCCTCTGCCCTTTTCACTCTTCTTCCCCTTTAACTCCTCCTCCCCTCCCTCCCCTGCTTTTCATTTGATCAGGTGGTCTCAAGACTGTGCTCCTCCCTACCTCTGTTCCCCAGTATCTGGGAAACAGAAGTGTGCCACGATGTCTGGCTTCCTTTCCCTTTCTCACTGTAGTAATTCCGTTGGTAATTATGTAAAAGGATACCAATACTATATGGAATTTCAATTCACTGTACCTTATTCGATGTGTGGGAGCAAGCATTCTTTCAAGGCCACAGTCTGCTCTGCTTCTGATTGCTTTGTAAGGGTGTAAAATCAACATTGTGACATGACCAAAATGGAAGCCATCCAAGACCTATCATGAAAAATTGTTTGGGTGCCCTCCTTACCATGTTAGAGACTTTCTGGGGTGGTTTGGTGGAAGTGGAGAATGTGAAAACTGTTTATGGATGACTCTGAGCTGCAGGCTGAAACCTGAAACCCAGGATATGACTGGCTACACCTAGAAGCATTGCTACCTAACCTGGCTTGCCAAGATGGGTGAAGTTTGGTGGGGTGGTTTAAAGTGCCATGGAATTTCACAATGCCCCCATCCCTCCCCAATTTGTGTTAACAATGGTGATTCTTACGTGGAGATAGGAGGAACTGAGCTAAATAGGAGTTCACTGCTCCACCAGTTTCTTCCCAATTGAATTGCGAGCTATCCCTTGTCTTCTTTGGTGATGGACAAAATCAGTAGAGAAAGCAAATAGTTTCTCCAACCCATCAGCTCTAAGATACCTGAAATGCAGTCAATGTTGCACTTGTGTATAGTAGATACAGCCACAGCCATGAACTTTGGGCTAGTATTCCAACAGCTAGAATAAGTGGAATTAATACTGTCATTCAACTTACTGTGGAACTTCTTCCCCTCAAAATTTGGAATTTCTATGAGTACAGGATAATTTGGAATTACGATGACACTTCTGACGTCATTGCATCCAGAGATGTCACTGCCTCTTCAGTTGAAGGCCTTATTCTCTTCACGAATGGTAGTTGAAATGTATTCATTTCCCTTCATAATGTGTTCCTTACATTGATCACTAGATTCATGCAGTTTTTGTTATAAGGGCATACTTATAGGCTTTGACACCTAAAATGTAAAAAAAAAATTATAATTTCAATTTATAGGCGTTCTTGTCTTCATTATGGACATGAAGCTTTAATTCTTGTATTTAAAATATATTCACACGTTATAAAATACAATGATCATATTTACTCTAATTGAGTAAATTGTAGCAAGCTCTGGCTTGTACATTATGGTATAACTGGGAGTCAGAATATATGTCTAGATAGTCTTCTTTGTTATCGGTTCCTCTCGCCTCTTCTCCCACTCTTCTCACCTCTTTTCCTCCTCTTCCTTCTCCCTTTTCTTCCAAAAGAGCTCAATGTTCCTCACTGAAAGTGAGGAACATATTCCTTAATCTGTTAGCACTAGAAAGTTGGGGAAATGCACAATGTAACCCACTGTGATATACATCACAAACATCAACATCTCTCACCCCATCCGTCTGCCTTAAAGTCTGAGATTTTTTTAAAGCCTTTAAGTCATCCCAGTTTTTGACATGTTTCTGTGCATTTTTTCATTTTTCTTTGTGCTTTTTTACTTTTTGGTGCCTGCACCAGGGCTTGTACACAGGTCCTGAGTGCTATCCCTTAGCCTTTGCACTCAAGGATAGTGGTCTACCACTTGAACCACAGCTCTGTTTCCTGATTTTTTGGTGATTAATTGTAGATAAGAGACTTTCTGGTGCATGCTTTCTTTGAACCTTGATTCTCAGAAATCATTCTCTTGAGGATTACAGACATGAGCCACTGGCACCTTGCTCCTTTGAGCTTTTATTCTTCACACATACGCACATAGAGTCTTGTCAACAAGTTGCTGCTGCCATTAACTTTTTAATATAGTTATTGTTAACACTAGAGTTTTGTTGAGCAGTTAATGTTTAGCTGGCCAAATAGTATCTGCAACATAACTTTCCCCCAAATTACAATGTCCCTTAGTATCTGAAGTGGGTTGGCTCTACAACCCATGTGGCTAATGAAGTTCTTTTGATATAAAACAGTATAATATTTGCATATAAACTACAAACATCCTTCATATACTTTGTCTTCTCTAGATTGCTTACAGTAAGTAATATAATTGAAATAATGTGTAACTAGATTTTATACCATATTATAGGGCATTATGACAAGAAAACAGTGTGAATGTGTTTTAGTACAGATGCACTGCTTTTCCCTTAAAGATGTACAATCTGTAATTGGTTGAATTTGCATATGCAGAGTATTTTTTGTGCATTATTTATAGAAACTATGCTGTAAGAAAGTTGGTCTTTGGTAAAATGATGATGGTTCTATGTTGAAACTGAAATGGACACCATGAGGAGACTGTGAGTTTTGTGTCTGCATTTAAATGACAGGCAAGATCTTGAGAAATTACTAATATTGTAGCCAATATTGACTGAGAAATCCAATGCATTTCACAGAGAGAGTGTAAATCTGGCCACATTGTAACGAGTACAACAGAAGGAAAATTGAAAGACTATCTTGTTCCCATTGAAATGAATGTCCACTGTCATCAGGTATTTGAGCAGGGAGTTGTGGATAGCTCTTTGGCCAAGCAAAGCACATTTTATACGTGTCTGGTAGGACATGCAATAGAATGACACAGCAGCTCTACAAGCTATTGAGCTTTGTTGAGTGATAGTTTTCCCTTCCGTATATCGTTTCAAACTATGGGCTTCAAGGAAGTCTGGAACATAAAAATGACTTTTTGTTTTGACAGACCTGGGGCTTGAACTCAGGGCCTGGGCACTGAGTATCTTTTGCTCAAGGCTGGCACTCAGCTCTACTCTGAACTATCTGGTGGTTGGAGCTTAGTGTCTTGTAGACTTTTCCTGCCCAGGCTTGCTTTGAACTGTGATCCTCAGATCTCATTTCTGAATAGCTAGGATTGTAGGCATAGGCCACCAGTACCTGACTTCCCGACTTCCTGAATTTTGCTCCTCTGTCCTCTGTCCTCCTCCTCAGGCCCCCTTCCTTCCTTCCTCCTCCTTTTTTCACCTTTCTTCTTTTTTCCCCTTCCTCCTCCTTTTTTCATCTTTCTTCTTTTTTCCCCTTTTCTTCATTGCTTTTCTTTCTGAGAGAATTCAATGATCAGCCAACCATGAAATGGGAAAGTGGACCAAATAAGGCTGGATAATTTATTTGAGCCAAACAGAGGTATTATAATCTATTAAAAATATTTAGCCAAACACACTGTATTCGTGACTTTATCTCATAACCCTGCAGATTGTCTGGTAGTTGCCCAGGACCTGAGGCAGGAAGGCGGACCCATGTGCCTGAACTTTCCAGTCACGTCTTTGCAACTGGTAGTTTTTAATAAAAGAAAAACTCTAACATTGTGAAATTACATCAGTGAAGAAACCATAGCTTTTTATGTTCTTGTATATGCTTTTCTTCTGTGCAATGTTATTCAATGCCCTAAATCTCAGCTACTTTTGAGATATTTTCTTGAATGTTGAGATTAGTCTGGAAATCAGGCTAGGAATAAATGAAATGCTGGTGTGGTAATAAAATTTATGTTACCATTTTATGAATATGAAAATGTCTAATTGTTATAACACAAGGTATCTTTGGATTAAGAAGTCTAGGACATTTTATTCTTTTACACCTTTTTTTTAAAGCAGGAAAACCTTTGCTTCTACCATCAGTCTTGAGGCAGAAATCCCAGAAAAAAGAATTTTATAATCAGTCACAAAGAATTCCTACACGCATCATGTATCCCTTCCTCATCATTTCCCATTTCTTAGGAGTCTCCACATTGTTTAATTGTAATCATGTGCAACTAGCATTTTAAAGCTTCACACTGCTTTCACATTTATGGGATATGATGAGAAGATTAAGAATGGTTGAAACTCAAGAGTAAATACAGGAAACTTAAGAGTAGATGTAGAAATGTGACTCCACCAGGCTTTCATGGAGCACACATTACCCCAGTGGGCTTCATGTTGTGGCCATCCATGTATAGAAGAACAAACTAGAAGGTGCACTGTCCCAAACAACCCTCATTCTAGTCAGGCCCCTCTCCTGTACTCTGCTTTGCAATTCTGTAGCAGGAATCTAAACTCTGGTTTCCTTCCATTGCATTGGTGTTGTTTGACCTGACTTTCCCTCAGCTTGGAACTTACGCATATGGGACTCAGGTGGCAGGGCCCTGCCTTTCCAGGGCCTGCACTTAGTATTCAATCTATTATGGAGCAGAGGGATGTTCATGACCCATAGCAAAACACCTCCCACGTCCCATAAAGTGACATGTTGTTTCTATTAAGGGATCATTTTCTTAAGTGAAATCATGACCAGTCATGATGGCATGGAAGTATACAGAGGCCAAGTGACTATGTGTTACTTTAATTACCAAAGAAGTAACTATTATGATTCCATAATGGTTCAAAGAAGAATTTTAAGACTGAAACAGTGGTTTTATTGTTTCTTTAGTTCAGAAGTAATTGAAATGGAATATGTAAATAGAGTCAAAGTGGACTTTTCCAAGTGAGAAAGAGAAGCCAATTGCACTTCGAAAGAAACTATATGACTATAGCAAGAAAGACATCGCCAATTAACAAATATTTATTTTCCTTTGCTATTCTCTGCTATTTATCCTGTTACATAGTAGTGGAATGAATTAGGAAGAGAGTGATGTAGAGTGCATGGTTTTCCATTGCAACACAAACTCTATCTATCTATCTATCTATCTATCTATCTATCTATCTATCTATCTACCTACCTACCTACCTACCTACCTATATTTTTGCTGTTCCCGGGGTTTGAACTCAGGCTTGGACACAGTCCCTGAGCTTTTTTTGCTTAAGGCTAGCACTCTGTCACTTGAGCAATAGCTCTACTTCCAGCTTTTTGGTGGTTAATTGAAGAGAAGAGTCTCACAGAGTTTTCCTGTCCAGGCTGGGTTAGAACCTCGATCCTCAGATCTCAGCCTCCTGAATAGCTAGGATTACTGGCTACAGCCACTGGCTTGCAGCTTACTTTCCCTATAGTCTTAAACTATATAGGAATCAACTCTTTGGTAAGCTTTTTTCCATTTTTATGTTTATATTACTAATGATTATTTTGTCTCTATTTCCCTGTCTTATGATTATTTAATTATAACACAATTGTTTATTTTTTATTTGATTAGTTATTTAAAGGACGGGTCTTTGGGGCTTTATATCATAGGATCCAAAGGTAGCACTAATGTCTGTGAACCTTAAAATTATACTACCACTTTTTTGATGACCAAAGCTCATTAGAAACTGGAGCCTGTGGCTCAGGCCTGTAATCCCAGATCCTCATGAGTTTGGAGGATTGTGCTTTGAAACCCGCCCTGGGCAGGGAAGTCCATGACATCCATCCTCCATGAACCACCAAAGTACCAGAAATTGTGCTATTTCTCATGGGGTAGCAGGCCAGTATGGAGTGACAAAGCTAAGGGACATAGCCCAGTCTCTGAGTTCAATTTTCAGTGCTGGCTCAAAAACCAAAACCCCACCAAAACACAACTGACCTGAAAGACTCTAGTCCCTGTGCGTAGGAACTAATAATTTGTCCTACTACTGTGAAGGGAAGAGCTTCTGAGTTCTTACAAAAACTATCTTTAAGTATTTGTGCAAAGGAGTTGCCATTTGACAAAGCAGTTTATGAATATGGCCCATCTTAACCCACCTCACCCCTTTCAACATTCTTGCCCCTCCTTCCTCTGCCCAGCCCTTCCGTTTTCTTACTTTTGTAGTATGTACAATGAATTCTTGACTACAATTCCCCCCTTCCCCTTCATTTGTCTCCCGCTCTCCCCTTGCCCCCACTTGATGAGCTGCTGTTTTTCACCCTTATGCTTTGGGAAGTAATGATAAGCACCACCCCCCCGCCGCCAGTACTTCCTCAGAACTTTCTAGATTCCTAAGAGTGGTCATTGTAAATGTCTAACACAAGAATAAATAGGATAGCAAGATATGAGAGGGTTAAAGACATGCTTTAATCATAATCTTTGTGATTCGAGTAAAGAAATGTTGTTGAATAAAGACACTGCACATTCCTGTTGGATATTTCTCACAGAGTGAACACAGTGCTGTCCCAACTCTTTTACTATATTTAAGTTTTTGGCTCATCACTGGTATTTGTTTCATAATCTAACAAAAAGATCACGTGTCTCTTGCTAGCAAAAGCTGCAGAGGAGGGAATGCTTATTCTATGAGTAGAGAGAGAAGGAAGGCTGGAGAGATGTTTGTGCTTGTGGAGAAGCTTATTTTATTTTTTTTTTAATAAACGCAGGCCATGTTTGCCACCTCCCGAATTTTGCGCTACTCTTTTCGCTGTCCTAGCTTTGACTTAGTTTGTTTTATGTTCTCGTTTGGTTAGTTCCTTGAACATCCCATCTAATTTACATCTTATTCATTTTTGTGTTGCAGCTTCTGACAACTGTCTTGAGTCCACACTTCTCTAGATTTTTATACCTAGCAGCCATTTGGCTTCTACTTTTCCTGATCTCTCTCTTCCTCTCTCACTACCTGTGCCTAATGTTGAGGTTATAGTATCCAAAATAGCTCAGGCCTCAGCCACCTTGGTGTGTTCATGCTATCTGTCCCTACCTGCCTCAGTGTCTGTACCTTTTGGCTGGTTTCACTCAGATTATGGCCAGAGAATGGCTGAAGTAAATAACAGGAATGAAGAAAGGAAATGTATGGTGATTAGCAGTTCTTTGAGGGAAATGTTTACCTTTATTCACAAACAGTGTATGTGTTGGTAGTTTTCCTATTGCCAGAGAAAGAGAGTGTTGATTCTAAATGTTAGTTTTTAACATGAGAATCTTAAGCATTATATGTTATAACTCTCAGAAATATTAGGTGTTTCAGAATCATTAAAAAATATTTATTGTCTTTTTTCTCCTTTATTGTCAAAGTGAAGTACAGAGGGGTTACAGTTTCATATATAATGCAGTGAGTACATTTCTTGTCCAATATGTTAGCTCCTCCTCCCCTCCACATGCCTACCTCTTCCCTCCTGCTTCCCCTTCCACCCACGAGTTGTACGGTTGGTTTACACCAAATGGTTTTGTGAGTATTGTGTTTGGAGTTGTTTGTATTTTTATCCTTTGTCTATTGATTTTGATATTTACTTTCTCTTCCCTAGCTCTAATACACGTATATACAGTATCCAGGGTGCTCAGATGAGATACAGTGATAGTGGGGGTAAAACCACAGGAAGGGAATACGAGAGAAAATAAAAAGGGTACGGATTCATATCGCATGTTGAAAATAATTACAATAATGATATACCACTTGTTTTCATAACATGGAGCTCATTTCACTTAGCATCATCTTAAGTGTCCATAAGGGCATAGCTATTGGGCTATTATGACTTCGGCTTTGACTAGCCTAAACATGTACTAATTATTCCAAAAAAAATTTACTATGTGAAGTGAGCCAGACCTAAAGAAACATAGACTGTATTGTTTTCCTCATAGGAAAAACATTTTTTTTTCTTATTTATTGTCAAAGTGATGTACAGAGAGGTTACAGTTGCATATGTTAGGCATTGGATACATTTCTTATACTGTTTGTTACCTCCTCCCTCACTTACCCTCCCCTCCCCCTGCCCCTCTCCCCCCAGAGTTGTTCACTTGGCTTACACCAAACAGTTTTGAAAGCATTGCCTTTGTAGTCGTTTGTCTTTTTATCTTGTATCTCTCGGTTTTGGTATTCCCTTTCACTTTCCTAATTCTAATACCAGTATATACAGTTTCCAAAGTACTCAAATAAGATAAACTGATAGTGAAGGTACAACCGCAGGAAGGGGATACAAGAGCATCATCAACAGTAGAAGCTACAGTTACACATGGCATGTTGAAAGTAATTACAGCAGTGATATAACAGTTGTTTCCATAAAATGGAGGTTGTTTCACTTAGCCTCATATTATGTGTTCATAAGAGTATTGCTGTTGGGCTCTTGTGATCCTCTGTTGTGACTAGCCTAAACCTGAGCTAACTATTCCCTATGAGAATAGGGAATCCTATTCATAGCATAGAATCCATGTTTCTTTGGGTCTGGCTCACTTCACTTAGGATAATTTTTTCCAAGTCCTTTCATTTCCTTACAAATGCGGCAATGTCATTCTTTGAGACAGAGGTATGAAATTCCATTGTGTATATGTACCACATTTTCCTGATCCATTCATCTACTGAGCGTTACTGGGTGGGATCCATATTTTAGCTATGCCAAATTGTGCTGTGATGAATATTGTTGTGCTGGTGGCTTTTGTGTGTTCTTCTCTGTGGTCTTTGGGTAGATGCCAAATGTGGGGCTGCTGGATCATAAGGGAGCTCTATGTTTACCTTCTGAGAAATCTCCATACCACTTGCTAGAGTGGCTGAACAAGTTTACATTCCCACCAACGATGAAGTAGGGTTCCCTTTTGTCCACATCCCCTCCAACATTTATTATTGTTAGTTTTCTTGATATAGGTCATTCTTACTGGGGTGAGATGGAATCTCAGTGTTGTTTTGATTTGCCTTTCTTTTATGGCCAGAGATGTAGAGCACTTTTTCATATGACTCTTGGCCATTCTCATTTCCTCATCAGAGAAGTCTCTTTGTAAGTCTTTAGCCCACTTGTTGAGGGGGCTGTTGGTTCTTTGCGGTTTTGTTTTGGAGGAATTTAATTTTTTGTAGTTCTGCATATATTTTAGATATGAGGTCTTTGTTCATTGTATGGCTGATAAAGATCTTTTCCCAATCTGTAGGCTTTCCATTCATCTTGTGAGCTATGTCCTTTGCCCTGCAGAAGCTCAGCAATTTGATGCAATCCCATTTGCTCGTCCTTTTTTTGATTTGTAGCATTTATGGCTCTTTGTTAAGGAAGGTCTGTCCTGTGCCAAGGAGCCCAAGTGTTTCTCCTACTTCTTTTAGTGCTTTCAAGGTATCTGTTATAATTTCAAGATCTTTGATCCATGTGGAATTGATTTTGGTGCAGGATGATATATAAGGATCTAATTTTGCTTTCTTGTCGGTGTTGAACCAGTTTTGCCATCACCATTTGTTAAAGAGGCTATCTTTCTTCCATCGTATTTTTTTAGCTCCTCTATCAAAGATTAAGGGGGCTTAGTTCTGTGTGTTCACTGCTGGATCTTCAATTCTGTTCCATTGGTCTTCAGGCCTGTTCCATTGCCAATTCCAAGCTGTTTTTATAGCTATAGCTTTATAATACAGCTTGAAGTTTGGTATTGTAATTCCTCCGGCATTGTTCTTTCTGCTTAGGATTGTTTTTGCTAGTCGGGGGGTCATTTATTTTTCCATATAAATTTCTGGATTGCTTCCTCAATTTCATTAAAAAATGGTGTTGGGATATTAGTGGGTATTGCATGGAATTTGTAGATAGCTTTTGGCAATATTGCCATTTTGACTATATTAATCTTCCCAATCGAGGAGCATGGGAGGTTTTTCCATTTCCTTAGTTCTTTTTTTTTTTTTTCAAATTTTTATTATCAAAGTGATGTACAGAAAGGTTACAGTTTCATATTTTAGGCACTGGATACATTTCTTGTACAGTTTGTTACCTTGTCCCTCATACCCCTCTCCCTCCTCCCCCTTTCCCTTACCCCCCCCCCCACGGAGATGTTCAGTTCACTTACACCAAACAGTCTAATCATAGAGGTCTTTCACTTCTTTGGTTAAGGTTATTTCTAGGTATTTTATGTTTTTGAGACTATTGCAAAGGGAGTTGCTTTCCTGACTTCAGCCTCTGTCTTCGTGTTATTAGCATATAGAAAGGCTGTTGATTTTCGAGGGTTTATTTTATATCCTGCAACTTTGCCAAAGTTTTGGATCTGCTCTAGTAGCTAGGGAGTAGAGTCTATGGTGTTCGTTAGGTATAGGATCATGTAATCTGCAAAGAGAGAAAGCTTAACTTCATCTTTTCCTATTTGGATCCCCTTTTTGTTTTCTTCTTGCCTAATTGCTCTGGCTAGGAATGTTAAAGAGGAGGGGAGAGAGCAGACATCTCAATCTTGCTCCTGATTTTCAAAGGAATGGCTTTGGCTTTACACCATTTAGAATTATGCTTGCTGTTGGTTTGTAATAAACTGCCTTTATTATATTCAGGAATGTTCCTTGGAATCCCAATTTCTCCAGGATTTTTATCATAAATGGGTACTGGATTTTATCGAACGCCTTTTCTGCATCCAGAGATATAACCATGTGGTTCTTTACCTTGCTCTGGTTGATGTGGTGGATTACATTAATTGACTTGCGTATATTGAACCAACTTTGCATCCCTGGGATGGATCCAGTTTGAACATGGTGTATGATATTTTTGATGACCTGTTGAAGTCGATTGGACAGAATTTTGTTGAGAATTTTTGCATCAATGTTCATCAGGGAAATCGTTCTATAGTTCTGTTTTGTTGATGAGTCCCTGCCTGGTTTTGGGATGAGGGCTATACTGGCTTCATAGAATAAGTCTGGTAGTGAACGTTCTCTTTCAATTTCATTGAAGATTTTGAAAAATATTGGTGTGACTTCTGTTTGGAAAGCCTTGTAGAATTCTGCTGTGAATCCATCTGGACATGGGCTTTTCTCTGATGGGAAATCACTTATTGCTGTTTCTATTTCAAGGCTGGGTATGAGTCTGTTTAGAAGGTTTAGATCTTCATGGTTGAGTTTGGGGGTATCAATTTTTTCTAGAAAATCATCCATTTCTTCCAGGTTCTCGAATTTGTTGGCACAAAGGTTTGCAAAATAGTCCCTTATTGTGTTCTGAATTTTGGTTGTTTCTGTGGTGATGTTACGTGTTTTATCTCTGATCTTGTTTATGTGGGTGTGCTGCCATCGTTTTTTGGTCAGGTTTGCTAGGAATTTGACTATCTTGTTAATATTCTCAAAGAACCAAGGCTTTGTTTTGTTGATTGTTGCGATGGTTTTTTTTCTCCCTCTCAAGTATATTTAATTCTGATTCGATTTTAATTATTTGCTTCCATCTATTGACTTGGGGGTATGGCTTCTTGTTCTCTTTTGAGAAGATTAAGGTGATTCCGTAAGTTGTTGAGTTGCTGTTTATCCAGATTGTTGGTGTAGGCACTCAGATATAAATTTTCGTCTGAGTACTGCCTTTGCTGTGTCCCAAAGGAGGTGGTACTTTGTGCACTCACCTTGGTTGAATGCCATAAATATTGAATTACTGGTCTAATTTCTTCAATGACCCACTGATGGTTCAGCAGTGTGTTGCTTAGTCTCCATGGATTGTATCATTTTGTGTGGTGGCTGTTTGAGTTGAGCTTTAATTTTAATCTATTGTGGTCTGAGGGAAGGCAGGGAATGATTTTGATACTTCTGAATTTGTACAGATTTTCTTTGTGCCCTAAGATGTGATATATTTTGGAGAATGTTTCATGGGCTGCTGAAAAGAATGTGTATTCTGGTATTGCTTGATGGAATATTCTGTAGATGTTGGTTAAGTCTAGTTGGTCTATGCAGTTGATTAGTTCTGTGGATTCTTTGGTCAGTTTTTGGCCTGTTGGTCTGTCCAGAGGTGACAGTGGAGTGTTAAAGTCTCCAACAATCAATGTGTTTGGGACTATGAGTGATTTTAGAGTCAGTAGTGTTGGTTTGATGAAGTTGGGTTCTCCTGTATTTGGTGTGTGGATATTTAAGATGGTTATATCCTCCTGTAGGAGACATCGCTTTATTAGTATGTAGTAACCTTCTTTGTCTCTTCTTACCATTTTTCATTTGAAGTCGATTTTATCTGATGCTAGAATTCCACTCCAGCCTGCATTTGGGGGCCATTTATTGGTAGATTTTATTCCAGCCTTTCACCTTTAGAAGAAGTTTGCTTTTGCTAGATAGATGTGTCTCTTGGAGGCAGCAGAAAGACGGATCTTGATGTTTGATCCAAGTAATGAGCCTATGTCGTTTGAATGAAGAATTAAGTCCATTAATGTTGAGAGTTAGGTTTGAGAGATGATCATTTGTCCTTTCATTGTAGCTATCTTGTTAAAAGCTGTGTCTTCCCAATTCTTGATCTAATATTCTGGTTTTCTATTTAGGGTTCATTTCTCTGTCTGTATTGGGATCTTGATTATTTTCCCTGTATAGTACATCTTTGAGGATTTTCTGTAAAGCTGGTTTGGTGGAGATACATTGTTTCAGTTTTTCCTTCCTGTGGAAGACTTTTATTTGACCTTCAGCTATGAATGAGAGTTTAGCAGGGTACAGCATTCTTGGTTGATATTTATTATTATTTAGGGTTTGGCATACCTCATTCCAGGATCCCCTTGCTTTTCATGGTCTCTGCTGAGAAGTCTGGGGTAATTCTGCTTGCTTTTCCTTTATTTGTGATTACTTTCTTCTCCGTAACATCTTTAAGGATTCTTTCCTTGGACTCTACTGATCCTGTTATGATCACAATGTGTCAGTGGGATGTCCTATTCTGATCTGGTCGCTTTGGGGTTCTAAATGCTTCTTGTATCTGTATTGGCCTACCTTCCTGGATAGTTGGGAAGTTCTTGGCTAATATTCTGTTAAATAGGTTGCATATTCCATTAACTTCTTTCTCCTGGTTTTTCTCAATTCCTATTCGCCTCAAATAGTGCTTCCTGCTTGTGTCTTGGAGCTCCTGGAGTGATCTGTTTTATCGATTGGATTGGTTTTGTATTTTTGTGTGACATTTCTCCATAGATTCTAGGGAATCTTCAGCTCCTGAGATTTGATCCTCTGCTTCACCTACTTGAGACTGTAGGCTAGTTACTTGATTTTGAATCTCTTTTCCTTCAGACTGGTCTTTCCTGATGATTTCCATGTCCTTGCTAGAAGTATCTCTTAGGTCCTGCATGGACATCTTTACATTATTAATTTGGTTTTGAGTGCTGTCTCTCAAATCTTTTAGCTGGGTAGTTATCTTTTCATATGACTCTAGATGTTCATTTATCTTTCTCTTTGTTGAGGCCATGAAATCATCTATTACTTTATGGATGGATTGATGTATGGATGGATTCAAACTTTTCATTTAACATGTTTATCAGTAGACTTTGTAGAGCATTTTGAGGGTTCTCTTCTATGTCTTTGATTGACTGCTCTGCTTCCTGCTTGTTTTGAGTGGGAGATATGACTGCATTGTTTGCCATCTTGTGTTTCTTCTGCCCATTTGGATTGGGAATGCCTATCTAAGAGCACCTGTGAGCACTGTTTAAGACCCAAAGCAGACATAACCAAGCACTGTTGTGTAAATCTTAGAAATTCACAATTATACACAGATACTTGGTATAACTGTATATAAAATTAGATTTGGTGTTCCTAAAAATACAATTTCAAAATAACTAACAATCCTGTATTCAATAGTTAATAAGTACTGTTAAAATACTATGAGCTGGATTTCTCTATAAACCACTTTGATTAACTTGGATTGAACAGGGATATCCTCTATCCAATAACCCAGCAATGATATTCATAGGCAGCATCATCACTGTCATGCAGATCTCCAAGAGCAGAGGCAGCTTGGCATCAAGTACGGAGACCTTTGTGTAGTGGACAGCACAAGAGGGGAGCCTTCGCCATATGATTGGTTTCCGGGAACTTCCAAAAACAAGTAACGTGTAAACACTTTGAACTCCCTCTGTCCAACCTCATACCTGACACACTCATGCAACCGCACATGAACAAAAAATTCCTCACAGGCGAGCCGACTCTCTCTCTCTCTCTTTCTCTCTCTTCCTCCCCGCCACCCCCACATGCTCACTATAAGACACTGTGCCGGGTCCTCCTGGATCTACATCCACATACCTATTTGCACATATGCAGACTTAGGCTTAGGAAGCACACTCCTGTACAGCATCAGGAACGCACGCATGTAGGCAAGCAGGGGCACACACACGCACACGTGAGCGCACCCAGTACACAGTGGCTTGGAAGGTGCTAAGGGGTTTTCGAGGACTGTGTCCTACTTGCTCAAGTCCAGGGTGTTGTTCTCGTGGTGGGCGTGGCTAAGGAGCCCAGCGCTGCTTACTGGACAGTCCATTGGCACTTGGGCCTCCCCCTGCTGTCCTCACCAGTCTCCCATTCCCTGAACCATGCAGCTTCGGAGACCTGGGTAGCAACAAACTCTTCGGGAAAGCAATCAAGGCAGAAATGTCAATGTAACAGGACCACATGATTACGCCCCAGTAGTGCCCCAACCAAGGATGGCATTCGTTACCCCTCAGGTCTACACCCTAAAGCCCAGCGCTGCGCGCAGAGAATGGGGCAGGCCTGTGCCCCAGAATCCCTTGCCTCTTCTCCCTTCTACTTGGTCCCAGGGTGGTGGGGCGACCAACCTGGCCTTCCTAGCCACCACCTGCCATCTGCAGCTGAGTTCCTGAGGCTTGTCCCCTGCACACATACCTCCTTTGCTGATAACTCCCTCCGAGTTCTCTCTCCTAGCCCTCCTGTCCCTGCCTTGCTGCTCTGGACTGCTTTCAACTCACACATGCCTCTGCGTCACTGCCTCTTTGCCTCTTTCTCTGCTTCCCAATTTCCCCCTCCTCCTCTTGAGGTTCACAGGCTGCACACCTCCCCATGCACCTCTTCACTTCTTCTGGGGAAATTACAACTGCCTCACCCTGGCCTAGCCCTTCTTATCTTCTCCAAATCTCCCTCTGCTCTCACCCTCTGCACACCTGGGATCTCTCAGTCCTCTGGTGAACACCAATCCCCATTTATCTAATCTGTTGTCTGCCTGCTCTGTGCCCAAGCCCCTCTGCTCCTTTTCTGTGCACAGGAGGTTTGTGACAAAGGTAGGAGGGAAGCGGCACTCCTTTCCTGCCTTCTGGTTTTATGACTGACATCCGATTGGTCTGGAAACGGCCTCTGCCCCCTTGGCCAACACCACCTGAAGACCTTGCCTGGCTTGCTAGGCAGCAGCCCTGTGTTGTTCTGAGCAGGAAGGACTGCACATATGCGACCCACTATGCAGAAAAGCCTCCAGGGGGTGGCCGGATGTTTTGTTTCTCCATTCCTTGCCCACTTTGTTGATGTGTGCTTTCATTTGCATTCCAACAGGAACAGCCTTAAGGGAGGGGTAGTGAGGCTGCTTAGAGGTAGGCAGTTGGTGCTCACAGGCCAGCAGGGCCTCCTGGTGCCTCACTAACAGTGCATTTGCACCTGGGGTGCTGGGAAGCCTCTGGGCAGTGCCCATATGGTTTGGAGCTCTGTGACCTGGCCAGGTACTAGGCGCCTCCTGCTGACTTGACCCAGTGTTCCAACTGGAGTTGCCATAGCAAAAAGGGCACAGGGCCCCTTGGGGGTTTGCTGTAAGTTCTCACTAGTTCTCACAGGCCTTCGGGGATGCACAGGATGTGTAGAGCCGCACATCCCTCCCCTGACCATTCTGCTGGGAACGGCTTGGGCCAGGGTCCTAGGCAAATACACTTTCCACCTCCCCTCCTGCTCCATCTTCCCACATCCTGGTTGAACCCGTGTGACACAGCTCCCCACCGCCTCTGCCCTTGCCAGTCCTGGAAGTGGCTGGTGTATGGATCCGCCACCTGTCTCACAATCAACCTCATCTCTCTTGCTCAGAGCATAAGGGAGATACAAGGTTAGCAGGTCAGCGAATCTGGGCATCTCCTTTCTGCGCTAGTGTCTGCTTAACTCTTGTCTTCCCGCTTGCCTTTGCCTCTCTGGCCCAGATCCCTGCCTGCTACTTCCTGCTATTGAGCAGCCAAGGATTATACTGGCTAGAGGCTGGAGCTGGCAATCCTGGTGCCCGTGGCTCACAGACATATGTTTTAGGCTCCTTCAGGAAGCTCTGCTAAGACACCAGGGAAAGGGATATCTGACCCTTCCCTGCCGTGACCAAGGCACACTAGCACCCAGCAATGATATTCATAGGCAGCATCATCACTGTCATGCAGATCTCCAAGAGCAGAGGCAGCTTGGCCTCAAGTACGGAGACCTTTGTGTAGCGGACAGCACAAGAGGGGAGCCTTCGCCATATGATTGGTTTCCGGGAACTTCAAAAAACAAGTAACGTGTAAACACTTTGAGCTCCCTCTGTCCAACCTCATACCTGACACACTCATGCAACCGCACATGAACAAAAAATTCCTCACAGGCGAGCCGACTCTCTCTCTCTCTCTCTTTCTCTCTCTTCATCCCCGCCACCCACACATGCTCACTATAACACACTGTGCCAGGTCCTCCTGGATCTACATCCACATACCTATTTCCACATATGCAGACTTAGGCTTAGGAAGCACACTCCTGTACAGCATCAGGAACGCACGCATGTAGGCAAGCAGGGGCACACACACGCACACGTGAGCGCACCCAGTACACAGTGGCTTGGAAGGTGCTAAGGGGTTTTCGAGGACTGTGTCCTACTTGCTCAAGTCCAGGGTGTTGTTCTCGTGGTGGGCGTGGCTAAGAAGCCCAGCGCTGCTTACTGGACAGTCCATTGGCACTTGGGCCTCCCCCTGCTGTCCTCACCAGTCTCCCATTCCCTGAACCATGCAGCTTCGGAGACCTGGGTAGCAACAAACTCTTCGGGAAAGCAATCAAGGCAGAAATGTCAATGTAACAGGACCACATGATTACGCCCCAGTAGTGCCCCAACCAAGGATGGCATTCGTTACCCCTCAGGTCTACACCCTAAAGCACAGCGCTGCGCACAGAGAATGGGGCAGGCCTGTGCCCCAGAATCCCTTGCCTCTTCTCCCTTCTACTTGGTCCCAGGGTGGTGGGGCGCCCAACCTGGCCTTCCTAGCCACCACCTGCCATCTGCAGCTGAGTTCCTGAGGCTTGTCCCCTGCACACATACCTCCTTTGCTGATAACTCCCTCCGAGTTCTCTCTCCTAGCCCTCCTGTCCCTGCCTTGCTGCTCTGGACTGCTTTCAACTCACACATGCCTCTGCGTCACTGCCTCTTTGCCTCTGCCTCTGCTTCCCAATTTCCCCCTCCTCCTCTTGAGGTTCACAGGCTGCACACCTCCCCATGCACCTCTTCACTTCTTCTGGGGAAATTACAACTGCCTCAACCTGGCCTAGCCCTTCTTATCTTCTCCAAATCTCCCTCTGCTCTCACCCTCTGCACACCTGGGATCTCTCAGTCCTCTGGTGAACACCAATCCCCATTTATCTAATCTGTTGTCTGCCTGCTCTGTGCCCAAGCCCCTCTGCTCCTTTTCTGTGCACAGGAGGTTTGTGACAAAGGTAGGAGGGAAGCGGCACTCCTTTCCTGCCTTCTGGTTTTATGACTGACATCCGATTGGTCTGGAAACGGCCTCTGCCCCCTTGGCCAACACCACCTGAAGACCTTGCCTGGCTTGCTAGGCAGCAGCCCTGTGTTTTTCTGAGCAGGAAGGACTGCACATATGCGACCCACTATGCAGAAAAGCCTCCAGGGGGTGGCCGGATGTTTTGTTTCTCCATTCCTTGCCCACTTTGTTGATGTGTGCTTTCATTTGCATTCCAACAGGAACAGCCTTAAGGGAGGGGTAGTGAGGCTGCTTAGAGGTAGGCAGTTGGTGCTCACAGGCCAGCAGGGCCTCCTGGTGCCTCACTAACAGTGCATTTGCACCTGGGGTGCTGGGAAGCCTCTGGGCAGTGCCCATATTGTTTGGAGCTCTGTGACATGGCTAGGTACTAGGCGCCTCCTGCTGACTTGAGCCAGTGTTCCAACTGGAGTTGCCATAGCAAAAAGGGCACAGGGCCCCTTGGGGGTTTGCTGTAAGTTCTCACTAGTTCTCACAGGCCTTCGGGGATGCACAGGATGTGTAGAGCCGCACATCCCTCCCCTGACCATTCTGCTGGGAACGGCTTGGGCCAGGGTCCTAGGCAAATACACTTTCCACCTCCCCTCCTGCTCCATCTTCCCACATCCTGGTTGAACCCGTGTGACACAGCTCCCCACCGCCTCTGCCCTTGCCAGTCCTGGAAGTGGCTGGTGTATGGATCCGCCACGTCTCTCACAATCAACCTCATCTCTCTTGCTCAGAGCATAAGGGAGATACAAGGTTAGCAGGTCAGCGAATCTGGGCATCTCCTTTCTGCGCTAGTGTCTGCTTAACTCTTGTCTTCCCGCTTGCCTTGGCCTCTCTGGCCCAGATCCCTGCCTGCTACTTCCTGCTATTGAGCAGCCAAGGATTATACTGGCTAGAGGCAGGAGCTGGCATTCCTGGTGCCCGTGGCTCACAGCCATATGTTTTAGGCTCCTTCAGGAAGCTCTGCTAAGACACCAGGGAAAGGGATAT